>NC_028647.1:498104-512394 GCF_001406875.1 Solanum pennellii
CCGTCGGGCCGGGGGCGTCCCCGCCCCCCCGGACCCCCAGGCCAGGGGGCGCGTCGCCCCCCTGGCCCCCCCGACTCGCTGACCGGGCAGCGAGACCCCCGTCCTTTCTGTTTGTAACGGGTCCAATTCAAGGCATTCAACAATTATAATTTTAACATCTATAAAAATCTTTACTTTTTACAAATATAAAATTGAAAAGGTCGTTTTCAATTTTCATCCTATATTAACACAAAGATTATGTATACACTCATATATTTCATAGGAATTGAACGTTAAAGTTTATGATTTAAAAACGATGCTATTTTATGGGGGTTCAAATGAATTAATTGGAGGGAATCATATTGTATTTTTATTTAATAATAAGGACAAGTACATAAGTAAAGATCTTATTATTAATGAAATATTTACAATCAAATGGACATATATAGAAAGACATACTGTAGCTAAAATATATATTATACACTACATATACATTTGTTATACATTTCTAACTATTTTATGTATAACATTGATTATACGCGTCGAATACACAGTACTCAATATAATACATTTATTATATTCTTCATATACACAATACCTAATACTTATTATATAAATTTTTATCAATATATTTTTCATACAATATATACATATTATACATTTTATCTAGGCTATATTTGTACCAAATGATCATGCAGCGCTGTCATGGAGGAAGGATAAAGGACCCTTGGCTTTTGCTTTCACGATAGAAATATCAGAGTCACGCCAAAAAATATAAATTCGATCAAATTTGAAAAAAGCAAGTAAGGATACTAGATAAATGTTGTCGAGGGAAGTTTCAATTTACTAAATTTGATGATTTTACAATGTCCATTCATGGAGTTGACAACAATAAGCTACATGGAAAGGGTTGCAACCAAGAAAAATCACAAAAATTTTATGTAATTAACGTATACTAATTGTATGATATATATGTGTAGAATTTGTTTGTATACATTAGAACCTAAGTATATGATGGTTATACATTTGTTATACATATTAATTAGTGTGAAGGGTTACATGACTACGACGGGTATCAGAAAGAATGTATAAATATGCATGTAAATTATATTATAATGCATATACATTAGTGTTTGTATAATTTGTGTATACACTATATTTATGCACTATACATAGTGTATAATGCACTATGCAGTACGTATACAATATATATAATATGTATATAATGTGAATGATTAGTATATCTTGTATATAATAAAATTATAATTTATTTTTAAGAGGTGTGGTTGAAACATTGTGGTGGTGGAGTTAAGGAGGTGCGGTGGGGGTAGTTTGGAGGTGGAGTTGTGGAGGTGATGACGAACAAATGGTGGCTCCGGTGATTTTGTTTTTGTGTACGTGATATAATAGAATGACAGATAGTGAAAGAGGAAATTGTGGATGATATATACAAAATATTGTTACTATAGTTTTTATGACAACAATATATTTGTGTGGCATATAAAGGAAATCTGGATAAAGCGAAGTTTACACTAATTTTATTGTTATTTACACTAAGCAATTAGTTACCTATAGCAATAATAACTATATATGTATACCAATACAGACGTTTGACAACTATATATATATATATATATATATATATATTAATATAATTTCTTATCCTTATATAGATAAAATCTCAAAGATTACCACTTACAAATAATTAAGTCTAAAGATTTTGATCAATATCCTCAAAATCATGGTGAAAGTAATAAATTAGACCAGATTTATTGCCTTTGATAAATCGAGTTTACCCCGCAAGAATCAATTTATTTACTAATAATTATTGACAAAATTAGTCAACTAATTATATTTTTCCTTAGTCAACAAAAAATTAATTGCTTATAATATATTATTTATATATATGATATATATATACAAGGCAAGTAATTAATTATTTAAACATATATAAATAATAGTCATTGGTCATAAGCTAAATAACAAATTTTCTTTTTTACAACACTTATCATAAGAGAGGAATATTTTTCTTTATTTTAAGATAATGGGAATTAGGAAGGGAAATAATGTTTTTTATCCCATGATAGCATCATTTATAATGATTTTAATGTTTTCTTCTTTGAAATCAATAAATTGTGCTAAAACAGATGATGATTGTTTTATTAATTGTGTTAGGAATTGTCCTTCTCAAGATTATCAATGTTATGATCATTGTGGATGGAATTGTCCACATGATATTCTTGATAATTCTGATTATTGCAATATTGGATGTTCTTTTCGTCATTGTTCGAAATTTTATATACGTTAAGTATCTAGTTCTTTTAATGTAATGTTTTAATTTTTTACTTTTTTTTTTTAGACTATTAATTTTTATTTGAATCGAAAGATTGTTTTAGACTAATTACTAACCGAGAATGTTATTATTGCAGAACCAGACGAATGGCGAATTTGTAGAGCTAAGTGCGCCACCAATATTTGCAACCTTAAGGGAAATTAATATTTAAAGTGAACACAAATATTTACGTTATTATTATTATCGTCATCTGAATAATGTTTCTCTCTATTGAAACTTTTTGTGTTTTTGGTTCTTAGTTTTTGTTATTTTTAATGTGTGTTTATTCTCATTATGAAAAAGGGTAATGGTCCATTTATTAAAAGAGGAATTTTGATAAATAATTATAGTTTTGATCATAATTATAAATGATAATTGATAGTTATAATATTTCCTAATTATAATTCATAATAATAGTGAGAGATGAGTAGTTTATATCTCAAATTTCATCAAGATACACATTTAAAATCTTCTCCTTTCGAATCTAAATTTTGCTTGTCTCTTTTCTCTTTCTCAATCTCATACACAAATACAATCTCACACATAAATACAAATATGGAAATTAACTTTGAAACTTAAACACAAACATATAAAATTGGTATTTTGGACTAGTTCAATTAAAGTAATTTTTGAATAGATCTATTTCGATGAGCCTACACTCAATTTGATGCCTCTATTCATGTTTCAATTATAGTGAAATTATTTTCTTAATTTAGAAATTACTATTCATTTAAATAAGTATTCTTTTTTGTTTTTATCATTTATATTTCCACATTGTGAGTTCAAAGTTTTTTTTTTAAATAATTCATCAAATGGCCAATGTTTGGTGTTATGACCACAAATTAAAGAGCATGCCTAGACAAAATATGTTTGGTACTTCAATTAATAAATTGTGGTGGCATGCTAATTACGATGAATGTACTTATATGCATGAACTTTAATTAATCAAATAGGGTGGGCTCTAATTATGATTCTTTACATAATTGATTCCATGTCATTTTACCGTCACAAATCATGATAGAGCGATAATACTTTTTTATTTGTAATTAAAAAATTTAAATATAAAATTTTCTTTGATATATAATGCTTTAATTTACTCTCTGTATGTTACCTTCGAACTAAATTCAAATTAATTGTGTTTCAAAATAAATATCATACACCAAAAGAAAATAATTAATAATAATAGAAAGTTCCTCAACATCTAGTGTTGGAAAAGGCAACATATTGTCCTTTCTATCGTATTCTTCTTAGAATTTAAAATCAATTATGTAAAAATATTTAATTGAATTTAGTTTTTCTTTTTGTGGGATTTATACTTTTTAGGAATATACTAATTAAAATATTTATTATTCATTTATAAGATTCTTGAATATTGTGATTTTAAATATATAAGAATAAGATTATAAATATTTATTATTCATTTATAAGATTATAAAAACTATTACAAGGATGCTCAAATCAGTGTAAAAAGAGACAAAAACAAATTTCTTTTTTCCAGAAAATAATAAAAATGCATCTAATAATTGAAAGTCCTATCATAATATTAGACGTTTTGAATCAAAATATTATTATTTTTTGGTCAGAAAAGATTCCCATAAAATTACTAATTAAAAGTTATGTAAAGGTAAGCAAAGGGACATAAGAAGAAACAATTCAAAAAACTAAATTATATTAAGGTTGGGTATCATATTATAATGTGTACAGAGTATATACGAAGCATATTATTAATTTTGGATGACCATCCTCACTGGAATTTATATTATAATTATTTAGACATGTATAATTTAATTAAGCTGACTTTTAAGAGATACCAAAAAGTTATGACGTTATGAAAGTACATATCATCATTCACTTCATACAATATTAAATCAAAAATAGTTTAAAATATTTATATTGTATTAAAAATTATTTAAAATTATGTTCTATAATTGACCTTATTTTTAATTTTTGGGTTAACAGTGTTCCTCCCTCCCTCTAGGGATACATATTAGTTTATACCAATTCGAAATTAAAAATTTGTGATGAACAATGATTAGTGAATACGTAAAATTTGGTTAAATATTTTTAAAAGAAATGTTAAATGATAATCAAATCTTCACGATATTTTCAAATAGTAAATGTACAATATTACGATTTATTATTTGAATTACTCTCATTTTTCTTTCTCTCTATAGATGAAAAATCATAAACATCATTCATTTACGAAGAATTATAATGACGAACATGATTAACTAAGATATTTGACACATAATTTTATGTACGAATTGTTAGACAATCTGCAAGAGTTGAGCATTAGACGTTTTTAAAACGTACAATTAAATACTTAAAATATAATTAAGCCTCATAGAACTAAGTCCCACCTATTAGCCTCGAGACGTACGTTTTGCTAATATCCAAATACCTATTAAAATACTTTATATGACATCAAATAAATAAATAAATAAAAAAACTTATTATTGTATTTCATATGGATCATTTTATGCTTTGGATAACAATTCAAAGTTGAATGAATTGAAATAATTAAACTGAAATAACAAATATACACACATATTCAATTATATAATTTATATATACATCAATTATAATTTCACGAGCTAATTTTATCAGATCTACTCAAAATATATCATGGAGCTATGGCCGGCAAACATAATTAATTTTTATCATTTTATTTGTAGACTTTTTGGAGTATATGACAAAAATTACCTTTTGGAGTTTTTCTTCATTTGGTGTCATTTTCCAATGGAAGTAATTTAATTTGTTATTAATAAATTAATAATCTGGTTGTTTTCTTGACGTAAAGTGTTAAAAGGAGTAATTATGAACCATTCAATAATAAATTAGTTGTGAGGGTCACATCTAACTTACGTATAAACTTTTTTGATTAAATAAAAAGAATAGATTTGTTGCATTATTAAGAAGCATACAATATTATTTCATTGATAATATATTACAACCAGTCATTTTCACTTTTCAGCAAATGTACATCGATCTTTGACCCTAAAATAATACATGAAACAAAAAAAAAATTGTTTTAATATAATATTCAAATTGAAAAGTCTCAACATTTCGTAAAATAATCTCATATAGTTATTTTATTTTAGTTATCTTATTTTAAAAGTATATATTAAATGAGTAATTTCTTAATAATATGAATTAGTATGAAGAAACTAATATAAAGAGGGACACATTTTTTAAATTATAAATAATCTATATTTACTTTAAATAGGTTTAAAGAATGGTTAGTAAAGAAAAGGAATGATAATTACTACTCACCACTTCAATTTTTATTTTTTTAAAAAGAAATCACCTTCGAAGCAAAGAAATTGTTTGTACTATGTGAAATAATTTCATTAAAGAATAACTAATTACTAATTTATTGGATTATAAGAATATGTATATTTAAAAAATTGCCTAACATGTAATCAAAAACATTTATTTGTAAAAAAACATATGACGATATATGATTATCAATACGTTGACTTAATATGTTTTGACACCTTATTTGCGAACTAAATTTGCTTATTTGATATAATTATATAAAAACTGTGAAAGTTTAGATAGTTTTCACACTTGATAAGTAATCCACATTGTATCTCCCAGTAAAATTCTATTTCAAATCAACTTAATTTCTAATTATATTCAAATCGATCTAATATTCCTTTCCTTTAAGACGAACAAATAAGACAAAAACTACCTTTTGAGAACCTTTCCTATTAGGTTGTCCTTTTCTTAAATGACATGTACTAATTTTAGTATATATCCAATTGGTACAAAAATAAGAAGATGAATGAAATACTTTATTTAGGCTGTGCTTTCTAATTTATAATACACCATTAAAAGCTCTCTTCATGTTTAATTTGCTTCCATGACTCATATATATATATATGAAGGTGGTGTAGTTTATTGTTACATTATCTCGAACTTTGAGAACAAATGTTGCATTTGAGGTTCATGTTATGATTATAACTTTGTTAGATTTAATTTCTACTTCTTATATCTTTCTTTTCATCTAATTTAAATGATATTTACCTTTCTAATTATTATATTAGTTGCTTGAGAGTTTACAAATCACTTCTACCCACTAATTGCATATGTTTCTCTTTATCCACAATGAATTTCTCAATTTATCCTATGCTCATGTTTCCCATCTTTCTCACTTTTTCAAAGCTTTTCAATAAAGTCGTGCCATATTGACTTTTAGATCAAATTAGAACGGCATATGTTTATTCAATTAACTTTCATGATAATTTGAATTTGACCTTCTATTCTTGAGAGTTAAATAAAGAAGAAGGTCAATAAAAAATAATGTTAATCAATCAAAGATCTAACTTATCACCAGACCTCTGTTGTATATATGCAATTAGAACTAATTCGCATCGAATTAAGAATATGAAGACTCTTTCAAAAATTAAAATATACCAAAAAAAAAAAGAAAAAGTAATGCTAGTTGTTAATCAAATCCTTTTTTTCATTTTGTTTGAATCGGGCCAAATAAAAATAAAATGCATTAAAAATAGGAAAAGTGTTTCAACCTTTTAATGGTTTAAGAGCTATACTTGGCTAACGACAAAATTAGGAAGAGATAAAGATGTTCATCCGAACTCCCTCAACTTTGTATATAGATTTTATATCCTCAGAAGCCAAGACTAAAAATAAATTTAATAGTTTACGAGGTTCAAAATTTACCTTGTGTTTGTAAATTCTGATTTCACATATTATATTTTTGTTTTTTAAGTCTCCTTAATGAAATCCTGAAGCTTACATTTTATTTTTCATAAAATTATTGCTATATATTTGAATGCATCAAACAAGATAAGCACATAAAATAGAGTTCAAATACCCCGACCCAAGTTGATTGTAAACTTAAAATAGAAAAATGACAAAATTATTCCTACAAAATGACAAAATTATTCCTACAAGGTAGTTTATGTAAATTTAAACTAGAAACTAGATAATATATATAAATGAATTAAATTGTTGAATAATTAAAATAGAAGTCCCATGTGTCTTTCAAGATTGCAACGAGATCGATTATGCACTTTCTATATCATTTCACAATTATGTAAATCACCTCTTAGAACTAGGAAAGGCCATTTGTTGAATAAGGTACCTTTTCAATGACAATGTTCCTAGAAAAATATAGAGAAAATGAAGGGGAAAAATCACTATTTTTTAATTGAGATTTTCTAATGGAAATGTTTAGCGACTATTTATATAGATAATTTGATTGAATCAGTGAGAAAATAAAAAAAAATGTGTGTTATTCTTAGTATTTCAATGAGAATTTGCTTTTCATCATGTGTTTTTCGAGTAAGCTGGGATAGAAAAATCATATTTTATAACACAAATTTTTTATTGATTCGTGCTGGAAAAGACCTTTATTTTTAGTATTGATTTTGTTTTTATACAAAAATATTTTCATGAAAAATAAGTTGATCTCTTACTTATCTTTTAATGTTCGTTAAATCAACGAAAAAATAAAATTCAAAATGTATAATCTAGCAAAATACTATATGGACGAGATAGAGTTGCGATTGGGGTTAATAGATGACGAGGGATGGGAAAATCAAGTAGTGAGGGTTGACGAGGATGTTTTTCGGGTGAGAAAGAGACAATGAATTAAACTTGAAATATCACGTGCAAACGTGTTTTTCTTAGAAAGTTTTTTTTCATTAAAAAAGAATTATTTTCTCAAAAATATTACTTCATAAATACGCGTGGAATGACTTCGATATCACGATCTATATCAATCCAATCCATTAGTAATATTATGTACTTTAGAGTTAGACATTAAAGCACATCATGTCCGAAGCTTATTTTCTTATATACCTAACCCTAGGGTGTTACAAAATTATATTTATATGATAGCTCAAAAAATATTAAATTAATAATATAATTTTTTTAAAAACTAATAATGAAAAATAAAACAATGAGAAATCAAATTGGGCGGCTACCCTCCGACGCATACATTTAATTAGGGCAGGAAAATATTATTTTTTTTAAAACGTGAATATTTCCATAAACAGAAAAAATATATATATAAAAATAAAGAGTTACATTTTGGACTTGTTTCATGTGTTTTTTTTCTTCTAAATTATAATATTTATATGAAGTGAATGACTAGTACGTCATAACTTTTTGGTGTCTCATAAAAAGTCAATTAAATTAAATTACATGTCTAATTAATTAATATTTTCAGTGAGGATAGTAATCCGAATTTTCATAATATGCTTAGTATATTCTTAGCACACATGTAATATGATAATTAAACTTAACTAAATTTAGTTTTTGAATTGTTTCTTGTTATGTCCCTTTGCTAACCTTGCTTAATTTTTAATTAGTAGTTTAATTGATATATACTTGTGTGAACAAAAAAAAAATTAATAATTTTTCTAATTATTTATATATATAATTACTTTGC
This sequence comes from Solanum pennellii, assembly GCF_001406875.1. Classification (NCBI taxonomy): domain Eukaryota; kingdom Viridiplantae; phylum Streptophyta; class Magnoliopsida; order Solanales; family Solanaceae; genus Solanum; species Solanum pennellii. The sequence goes on from NC_028647.1 coordinate 506,837, forward strand.
TATTTATTGTGTAATTATATCCATATAACATAAAAAAAAGTGAATTGTAGCTATTTATTTTAAATGTATATTAATGTTTGCCATATTTTGTAGTTTTTCCAAAAAACAAAACATTAGAATTATTTGAGATAAAGCTTTTGCTATTTTTGGTTAGTTCATTACTCTTTTCACACTAATTTGGGCATCTAATCTCAATTAATGAATTAATCCACGTGAAATTTGGGCATTTCTAGCAATAATTTCCACACTATTGTCTTATTGAGAACTTTAATTTTTTATAATAATGATTCAAGCTAATGTTATTTTTCATCAATATTCGTGTGTTCTTTCTAACGATTTATCAGAAACAAGTTTTCTACCTTTAAAATAGTATTAAGGTCGATCTGTATATACTTTATCCTACCATAAATATGTTATTATCGTCGTTATGTTTTATGTGTTTGGTTGATAAAAAATTGGTGTACATTAGTGATCTACCATTGAAAATAAAATGCACGCTCTTCCAACTTTAAATTTGTTGTATTAAGATCAAAGTTAATTTAATATGAGGCGTTAGGAGAAAAAATAAATTGATATGAGCCACTAATTGTATTAAGATCAAAGTTAATTATAATATAAAAATTATTTTTGCTTAGTTAAGTTAGTCTGAATCAACCATCAGGTTGCTGAGAATAATTAATCGGTTTTAATTAGGCTAAAAAGTTTTTATTAGACAGAATATATATATATATATATATATATATATATAATATTGACAAATATTATATCGGAAAGGAAGGATAGAAAAAATAAAATTCTCACATGAGACAATTAACAAGTTCATATGATACTTGTACCGTTGAACTTAGACTATGATGAATATGATATCAAAGCTGACTCAAAATAGTACGATTGTGGGATAAACTTCAGAGTTGAATCGTTGAAATCAATAATAAGTAGTTGACATGTTCGGTAAAAGTGCTTATAAGCTAATTTTTATTTAAATGACTAAAATATTCTTAAACTTTTTACAAACAAATATAAAATTAATAGCATCTTTTGTAAATAAAATGAGAAATGACTATGATGTTAATATAATCAAACACGTAAATAAATTAAAAAAATAAAACATATAAATTAATTTAATCAACTTATATGCTTAGCTAAACATCTTCGCAGTTCGATAATTTTAGATTGGTTGACCTTACGAAAAGATGCTACTACCTATTGGTCGAAACCTTGAGATATTATTTTCCAAATATTTTTACTATTTCAGATGAAAAAGTCCAAAAAGATAAAAGAATATTTTAACAAATTAAATGTTTGACTAATGAGAAAATTAATTATACTGAAAAATATTGAAGATGTGTGAAAGATTTATTTTTATTTTATCTCCTAGCTAGTTACTGTTATTGGCATGGCATGGCTGAAATAATGAGTAGTTAAGTGGACAAGAATCAACAATTCCCATTGGTGCACAAGTAAATTAAAAACTATTAATAACTTATAATAATTGTTAATTTAATAACCTCATGTCCTTGTGTAATTAGATCATCAAGAAGTGAGCAATGGAATCAATTAAGTTAGTTTCTTGACTAATAATGGAATCAACTAATCCAAAAAAAAAAAAAACTAATGATACTAAGGTTTCAATGAAGCGGCAAATATTTTTTTGTTTTTAATGAGAATTCTGAGGTTTGAGTTTCAAGTTCTATCAGATACATAGTTATTTTTACATGTTGGGGGCTCTTTGCTCTTTATTTTTCTAATATAAGACTTTTTAACGAATATTCAGATTTAATTTGGTCTAAATATATATGAAGCACCGAATAAGAAAGTAAACTAGTGATGTCTTTTTCTTTTTCATCTCCCAATTAAACTTCATTTTCATGTTCTTGTTAAGGAACAATTAAGAAATATTCAACAATTCTTAGTTTTGTTAGAAATACTCAAACCAAAGAAAAAAGGAATCTTTCTTCTTGTTTTTTTATGGAAAATATTGTGCTCCAATAAAAGCAAAAGTGGTTTGAATTATTCAAAGAATTGAATTCCATTTGCTTTATAAAAAGGATATTAATAAATTTTATAAAATGGTTTAATGGATCTAGCCAATTATCTTAAATCATGGAATATCATTGAAAAATTGGAATTTTGGACTATCAAAAAGATTCCTTGCACTAACCCTAACCAAAAACTATGGAACTTGAGTATAGACACTAAAGATCCAAACTTTTGAGTTATCTATATATATTTAATGTATTTCTTAACACAAATATAAGATCTGATTAAAGCTTTGCTCGAGAAAAAGAAGAAAAGTACCAATATCGACATGTTGCTTCTCTCGATATAGTAGTGAGGAAGGAAAGTGTTCTTCAAATTCGAAGCTAGAACTCCAACCTACTTTGAATGTGGGCTTTTCGTTGAAATAAAATGGACTTAACGTTTTAGCTTTTTAAAGCAATATATGTATGTTATAAATTGACCTAGGTTAATTCCAAAAATAAATCTAGTACAATTACTTACTGATCTATAAAATATCTTAAAAAGAAGGTATTGTGGTAATCAATGTTGGAGGGTGGGGGAAAGGGGGATCTAAGCATTGAACATATTATTAATCTATGCTTATTCAATATTTTTATTTTTATTTTTATATTCCACCATATTTTGTTACTATTATATCATGTGATGTCAATTCTTTACAATTAAGAATTTTGAAAACCAAATAGGAAAAAAAAATAATTTGAAAACTTCTTTGATGAATGTACACTAGACACATCACATTATAAGATCCCTTTATTATTGGCATTGAGTAAATCATTTTTTAAAATTAATTATTTAAAAGTGTCTACTAGGTCAAGTTGCATCTACTCCTACTTTGGAACCCTATTTTTTAATTCCTATTAATATTAGTTTTGTGTATATATAAATCATGTTCCCTAACACTTGGAAATAGAGCTAAGACCTATAGACAAAATCTCCAATTATATTCCCTCTTTTTAAAAAAAAAAATAATTATGGAGTGTGAAAATTTCCAACCAAATTACATTAATCCATATATTGAGTATAGCAACTTAGAGACCACATTTTCTTGGAATAATCCTAGTATTATTAACCCTCAATGTTCAATCCAAGATTTTGTAACTATTGTTAATGATGTTGACATACTAGACTATTTCCCAAATGACTTCGATTTCATCGATGGAGATGTAGACATCCCCCTTCAAAACACGCAACAAGAAATTATTCAGGGAGATACTGAACTCTCGAGAGAGGGTCAAAAATCACGTGTCTGCAATCCTCGTCTTGAATTCCTTCAAGATCACCTCATGGAGGAAACAAGTGTAACTGATCTTCTTCTTATGGGAGCTGAGGCTATTGAAGCTAGAAATCTTGATCTTGCTTCTATAATTGTTTTGAGGCTAAATACAATACTTTCTAATCAAGAAAACAGAGAAAATTCCCCTGTTGAAAGATTGGCTTTGTATTTTACACAAGCCTTGTTATGCAAGACCTTGAATAATTCATCACATGAATTGTTGAATCTTAATCAATATCAATCAGAGTTTACATCTTCAATGACCGCGTTTCAAATGCTTCAAGAAATCTCTCCTTATGTTAAGTTTGCTCATTTCACCGCGAATCAAGCAATTCTTGAAGCAACAAAAGGGAATCAACAAGTTCATATATTGGATTTTGACATCATGGAAGGCATTCAATGGCCTCCTTTGATGGTTGATTTGATTGAAAGAGGAAATACAAATTCTTCTCTAAGAATCACATCACTTGTTAGTGATCATTCAAACTCATGTCATGTACAAAAAACAGGCAAAAGGCTTCAAGAATTTGCTAATTCAATCAATCTTCCTTTCATGTTTGATCAAATCCTCTTAGAGGACTTAGAAAAGTTACAAGTTGAGGGTCATAACAACTTAATAGCTAATGTTATGATCCACCAACTTCACATGCCACAAAGGGGAAGTTCACTAGTCAAGACATTTTTTAATGGACTAAGAAAATTGTCCCCTAAACTTGTTGTCTTAGTTGAAGAAGAGCTCTTCAATTTATCAAAAATCTCATCTATGTCATTTGTTGAGTTCTTTTGTGAGGCTTTACATCATTACACAACAATATATGATTCAATTCTTGGAGGTTTTGGTGGAGGATACAAGTTAGCATTAAGGGTCATTGAGAAGGAATTTTTAAGAGTTAGAATTTTGGATTCATTAAGACAATTCCCTAGTGATAAATTAGAAAGGGAAAAATGGAGTAAAGGGCTATATTCATTAAAAGGTTTTAGACAAATTCCAATGAGTTCAAGTAATGTGAGACAAGCCAAGCATTTGGTGAGTTTGTTTAGTGGAGGGTATTGGGTGCAAAATGAACAAAGCAAATTGGCTTTGTGTTGGAAATCAAGGCCTTTGACAAGTGCTTCCATTTGGGTTCCTATATCATCAAGTTCTAGTCCTTCAAGTTCAATATCTTTTTAAATTTTTTTTGTAATATAAATTTTGGAACATTATATTTCATGGGAATTAATTAGATTTGGAGGTTATTGAAATATTACAATGTAAATATAGTGAAGTTAGTTTTGGGGAAGGTTGAGTAAATGAGATTGTATTTCTTTGATTATTTCTCAGTGGGTTGTTAGCACACTTGAAATTATTTTTCTTATTTTTACTTGAAAAAAATTAACAATAATAACAAAAATAAATCTTCTGTAATTCATGAGCTGGAAATTGGAGACGGTGAGACAATGCACATCTTATCTCTTACCTTTGTGGAGCAGAAAGATTATTTCCGATTGATAATCCCTCGACTCAAAAGAGAAGCACTATTCGAAGTATGGTCGCAAGATAATAAACAACAAATGAGAAAGTAATTTTAATTTCTTTTTACTAATTAAACATGCTAGAATTATAAAATGTTTTTCTCTATACCGAACACATCCTTTATACTAATGTTTATTCCCTTACATATATCTATCAATCATGAGGTGTGTTACGAAGATCCGATTCCTCTTCATTTTTAACTTGTTATTATCTCATGTACAACTGAGCAACAATTGTCATATTACAATATTAAGGTCTAAATAAAATTAATTCAACAAGAACTTGGATGTTTCCCTTAAATCAATAATTACAAAAAAAATGTAGTTTGAATATAAACATTTACCACTTAAATCATGATTAACAGGATTTTATTGATCCACATTGGGCTAAAATTTGATGGGCTTAGTTCATTTAAAACATGGTCTGGGCCAATAGGATCCTCATCTTGGAGAAAGCTAAACGGGCTAACTGCGAAGTGCACAAATATATCACACACATATGTATCACTATGTATGTATATATTAAATCAGTTAAATGCGGACACTTTTTCTTCGAAAAGTTATATCGGGTAGATAGATTATTTCTTTTTATGTATATACATATTACATCTCGAGATCACTCGACTTCTTCATTAAAATTGTGTGGTGTGTATCGTAATATATATATATAGATTATTTCTTTTTATGTATATACATATTATGTATCGAGATTGCTCGACTTCTTCATTAAAATTGTTGGTGTGTATCGTAA
>NC_028647.1:512885-521878 GCF_001406875.1 Solanum pennellii
GTATAGTAACAGTTCGCGTCTAATCAAAGTTCATTAAAATGTATATATCACGAAATTTATTTTTCGGAGTCACTAGTTAGGTGGATATTTGGTGTTTATTTGTGGTCATTTTTTACATTATTATTTCTCATATATGCCATATTTTTTGTGTAGTACATATTTTATAAAATAGGAAAATTATTGGACAACTTTTTAAACATGGAGGACTATTTTGTATATATTTTTCCCACATGTTTCTCATTTATCTCTTTTTTTACTTTTTCTAATAATTTTATACACCACCTACTACTACTTACGAATAATAAAATCTGTCCATCGGAGAAAATTGAGCTACCGGCCGCCGCCTCCTCCTCCTCTCTATCACCGCCGAGCACACACTGTTTCCAGGTACATTAACAGGATAATTGTCTTGATTTCTGAAAGTTATTTTTAGGGATTTTGCGCCTAATCGTTAAATATAGATATGCGGATTTCAATGTATTTGAACTGATATATGTTCAGTTTTCATTATATGAAATGTCTCTGGTTCTATTGCTATTACCTGTTTGATAAAATGCCAATTAGAGACTGATTAAGCCAGTATATGCTAAGTTCTGTTGTGAATTTTGAATTACATATGAGTTGTTTTAATCTATTAGGTTAGTAGCTTCTTTGTTCGAGTTTCGAGGATAATAAGCTTGGAAAACATGATCAGTTATGGTATGTATAGCTTGGGCAGTAGAGGTAGGTGAAGGGGATTTGCTCAAAGTTACCTTCTTTTGTCATTCTTGTGAACTATTGTTTCAACAAATATGCCCACTATTGCAATTTGGAAACAAATGAAGCCAAAAACTGTTTTCAGGCCCAAAATTCGATGAGCTCGACACTTGTAGAGAAGAAACATGCTTAGACGCATTTGTGGGTTGTAACAAGCTGTTTGGTAGATGAGTCAAGGTTCACCCAAACTGGCATGAACACCACCCTCAAACCAATATTTAGAGAGTTTGAAAGAAGAACAATCTAATACTCTTACTCATAACTCCCCCCTCGTTTTCTGAAAAGAGAATGGATCTCCTTTCCTACTATGTTGTTAACTTCTTTTAACCAAACAAGAAACAAAAAGTTTTCTCTTTTACGTCTTTCCCGAATCACCTTCTTTAGATTACTTTCTCCATTACATATCTTACATTCAACTATACCTTTCTCTTTTCCCGTCTTCCTTCCCTATTTCACAACAAAGCATAAGGTGTAAGAAATGAAGATTAAACTAAATGGTTAAAATGTATATCACCTAAAAATTCAACATTGAACTACTTCGATAAGAAACTTTGATTAACATAACTCATAAGATAGCACCAACATCCTTAAGACATGCTAATGCATAAAAAATACTTTGTCCAGGCAACTGACTTAAGAGTACTTGAGTAAACCACATAAACTCGAGGTAAGGATCATCAGATGATACTCTCTGTAGGGATAAGGGAACTGGTGCACCGACCATTTTAAATGCGTCAGTTCCCCAAGAGAATTTCATAAACTGGATATGAAGATTTTTGAGGAAGGAGAAATTAGATGGTTTTGGAGACAAATGGCACCGACACTAGTTGTACGAACTTTTCAAAAATGTTATTATATCTATGTTGCATCTTCTAACATAACATTACCATTGAAGGATCAAACACGTACCCATCGACAATTTTAAAAAATCCGAAGAATACATGATCCTAGTAATTGTTAGTGAGATCCCTTTCAGAGTTGGTTCAATTAAATGTATTCTTCTTCTTCTGGAATTTATTTTTAGGGATTTGTGCCTAATCGCCAAATATAGATAAGGGAATTTTAATGTATTTGAATGGATTGTTTAAGTTTCTGATTGACAGTTATATGTTCAGTTTTAATTGTATGAAATGTCTCTGATTCTACTGCTATTACTTGTTTGATGAAATGCCAATTAGAGACCGATTTAGCCAGTATATGACAGGTCTTGTTGTGAATTTTGAATTACATATGAGTTGTTTTAATCTATTGAGTTTGTACTAGTTGCTTATTTATTTGTGCTCCCTCTGTTTTAGTTTGTTTGTGTTACTTTTCTTTTTATAACTTAGTGACAATTAAGAAACTTTGCTCTTATTGATGAACCCAGAGGGTTTCATTGGTACTTTTTGAATTTTATTAGAGTATCTTATGTCTCTAATTTGATTTATTTCTTCCCAATTATGTTTTGGGGCTATCTCAGATATGCTGGTATTCAAGTGTATGTTTCTTATGTGGGATACTTTTGAGGTTCAAGTGCTAACTGATGGCTTATTCTGGTTGCAGGTTTCTTTGATGCATTGACCCCCATTAAACGAACGGTCTTTAAGAACTTGTAGTGTTACACTTCCCTTGCTATTTAGACTCAATAGAGAAGGGGAGGAAGTAAAGGAATAGAGGATGTTGGCTGCTAAAACCCTCTCACTCTCTTCCCCAGTCAGCAAAGTCTCCAACTTTCCAGATTCCAGTCTCATTTTTCCAAAATCCATTCCAGCTATCAAAGCCAATCGAAACATTCTTAGCAACCCTTTTCGGGCCTCATGCCTCAAAACTTCCTTGGAATCCGTCATTGCACCTGATGTTCAATCTTACCCTGGAGCAACCCGAGTGAAAATCCTTTCTGAAGCACTACCATTTATTCAAAAATTTCGAGGCAAGACTATTGTAGTGAAATATGGAGGAGCTGCTATGAAATCTGAGGCACTTCAGGCCTCTGTTATTGCTGATCTTGTCCTTCTTTCTTGTGTTGGTATGCGCATTGTCTTTGTCCATGGGGGTGGTCCTGAAATCAACCAATGGCTAGGTAAATTGGGTATCAAACCCAACTTTTTGAATGGCCTTCGTGTCACTGATGCCTCAACCATGGAGATTGTATCAATGGTCTTGGTGGGTAAAGTCAACAAACATTTGGTTTCCTTGATTAACAAGGCTGGGGCAACTGCAGTGGGGTTATCAGGAATTGACGGTCACCTTTTAACTGCACGTCCTTCCCCCAACTCTGAACAACTTGGTTTTGTTGGGGACATTGCTAGTGTGGACCCTAGTGTACTGCGGCCTCTCATTGACAATTACCATATCCCAGTGATTGCATCTGTTGCAGCTGATAAGACGGGTCAATCCTACAATATTAATGCAGACACAGCAGCAGGTGAGTTGGCAGCCGCTCTTGGAGCTGAAAAGCTACTCTTGTTGACAGATGTGGCTGGAATTCTAGAAGACCGTAATGATCCTGGGAGTTTGGTGAAACAGATCGACATAAAAGGAGTGAAGAAGATGACAGATGATGGCAAGATTGCCGGTGGAATGATCCCCAAGGTGAATTGTTGTGTCAGGTCTTTAGCTCAAGGGGTGAAGACCGCAAGTATTATCGATGGAAGACTGCAGCATTCCTTACTTCTTGAGATTCTCACTGATGAAGGGGCTGGAACAATGATCACTGGCTAGATAAACACTATTGCGAGTTGATCAACTATTTTAGTAAGTTTAAAATGGTTAAGCTAGATAAGCTTTCTCAAAGCTCTAGAACCTTAATGGTTCTCTCTTATCAATATGTTGTCACACTGTTACAAAATTTTGGTAGACAGACTGAAACTTTTGTCTGGCTTTCTGTTGTATTCTGTTTGATAATGGTCCCATCCTAATGGTTTTTCTTGTATGAATAAAGATCTAGTCACTTTGTGAAAATTTTCCAATTGATAAATGTGAAAACTGCAGAACTAGACATGCTTAGGATTGATGGTGAACTTAGCCCTCTTGGAGCATATTTACTTGCCCTTTTCTCTCTCGACTTAATTCTTCCTGGTGTGTACAATGATATAGACCAAACTACTTTAGAAAGTTTGGAACATCTAACTAGTATGTGAATTGTTAGAAATGAAGATATTTGGGACAAAGTAAGAGCGACTTTAATGGAGGACAAGATGTAAGAAGCAAGACTGAGACGGTTTGGTCATGTGAAGAGGAGATGTCCGGAAATGTGAGAGGTTGGCTATGGATGATTACATTAAAGATGAAGGAATACTTATCATTCCATCACAATTCTAGTTGGTTATACTTTACTGTTTAGTTCATTTACTTTTTTTTTACCTCGCAAATTTTGCTTTGAAGCATATTTTCTCTTTCCATCAATACCAAATTCGATTTTAAAAAAAAAGTTTAATGATTTTAACCTAAGGTAGTAAGCTACTAAATTCAATCGAATATGTAGGGATGTCTAATAGGAGGGTTGGGTTGAAATTGAGGATATTAAAATGGGTTGAAATAGAAGTCGGTTTGGATCTTGATCCGTCCAACTTTACTTTGGGCTCAAATGGGCTAAAAACGGGCTAGGTCTTGACCCTCCCAATTTGAGGCGATTAATCTCAATAATTTAACATATTGATATTTAACTTTTATAATCACAATTTTGAATTTCAACTCAAGATTTATTTTTTTAAAAAAAAGTAACAAATGGATAGATAAACCCTAAAAGATGTTAAATACGTAATAATTCATACCTTAAATATTGAAATATATCTTAATAAAAAGTTTTAAAACGGATTAAAATTGGAGATTGAATTGGGCTCAATTGAAGATTATCTTCAAATGGGTTATGCTCGAATGGGTTGAAATTGAACCCAATTCAAATTATCTTGAGCTCAACCCTTAAAATTCTAGGCGGGTTAGGCTAATTATCCATGTTTGAATTCAATTTTGACACCCCTACGAATACGTAATATTAGAAACAAAGATTTTTTCCACGATAAATCAATTAAAAGAATCAGAAAAGTAAAAAAGACTTGGACTAAGTCAACGCATACAAGTCCTATTTACAGAAAAGTAAGAAGACTTGAAAGGCTCCAAAAATTGCACAATTAATTTCTACCAAAAACTTTGTCCACATTAACTCCTGTCAATTTAAAGATATCCAACTGTACAATTTTAAGAAAATATTTTTTTTTAATATTCGTTTTTACAAATTTTATGCTACTAGATAGAGAACGAAGTGCTTTTTTTAATAATTAGTCTCTGAGAATGTGTATTGTATGTTTCTCCAAAGAAATCACATAATTCAAGTTACAATTCACATATGAATTGATTTTTCATATATAAATAGGAGATGGTTTATAAAGTAACTATATATGATAAATTTTTAAAAAGATAGTTTATCCGTCTAAAAAACGTGTACAAATATTTTCTTAAAATTGACAGGACTGAATAATTTCCAAGTCTCCTTAACGCGTCATTTACTTAATTGCCATGAATTGACTTGTCCTACAGTAGCTCAAGTCTTTGGATCCTTCTAAGTTGTAATTATAAACTAAATTGTATATCAATTTTTTGTGACAAATCAAAGTTTAAAAAAAGAGAAGAAAAGCTAAAATCTATGGCTGCTTTGCTATGGTTATTAATATTATCTGCATTTCATGGAGTAGCACTAGCACAACAAAGGCAGTTCAATATAACTCTTGGCTCTTCTCTAACACCTACTACTAATTCATCATGGTTTTCACCGTCCAGGCGCTTTGCCTTTGGGTTTTATGAACAAAACAATGGCTATGCTGTTGGAATCTTAATTGTCGGTATGCCTAAGAAGACAGCAGTGTGGACAGCAAACAGGAACAGTCCTGCTGTCCCGAGCAACGCTGTCTTGCTCTTAACTAATGATGGAAGGCTCATTGTACAAGTAGGAGGCCAAGAAATCACTGTCGTAAATCTCTCTGGTCAAGTCATTGCTTCAGCTTCCATGCTGGATACTGGCAACTTTGTGCTCTATGATTCTGATCACAATATCATATGGCAAAGTTTTGACAATCCAACAAACACACTTTTACAAGGTCAGCATATATCAGCTAGACAAGAGCTGTTCTCGAGTGCCTCGGAAGCAGATGACTCATTAGGGATTTTCCGTCTCAAGATGCAAGATGATGGGAACCTCGTTCAGTACCCTGTCAATACACCAGATACTGCCCCATATTCTTACTACTCTACAGGCACTAGTGGAGTAGGGAATAATAATACACTGAATCTTGATGATGACGGCCTACTCTACTTGCTCAATTCCACTAAAAGTCTAAGAAATCTAACTCAAGGAGGCAACCGAAGACAAAGGACCATTATCTATATGCTGAAAATTGATGCTGATGGTATACTCAGAATTTATTCACGTTCTCTGAACCAACAGAACAGCTCCGTGATATGGTCATCAACAGATGATAGGTGTACTCCAAAAGGCCTTTGTGGGCTTAATGGTTTTTGCACCAATATAGATGATCAAGCTAAATGTTTGTGTCTTCCGGGATTTGATTTTGTAATGCCAGGAAATTGGAGCGCAGGCTGTGAAAGGAATTTCACCGCAGAAACCTGTCAGTTAAAGGAGAACACTTCCAAATACTATGCCATGAGAACAGTTGAAAACACAGGATGGGAAGATAGTACTTGCGTTGTTTTGGCCGGAACGACAAAGGAAGATTGTGAACAAGCCTGTCTACAGGATTGTAACTGTGAGGCTGCTCTATTCAAAGACAGAGAGTGTAGAAAGCAAAGGCTGCCTCTGAGGTATGGAAGGAGAGAGTTGAGTAATTCTAATCTAGTATTGGTCAAGGTGGGCACTAATTCCATACCCAACGAAGGGGTGCCTAATCAGATGATTGAAGAAACAAAAGGCAAAAAGCTAAGGATAGAGATCCTAATTGCCGGCATTACATTGGCTGTTTTTGCTTTGTTGGTGTTAGGCATCTCCGTATTCCTCATTCACAGAAATCATGTCTGGACTTACAGAAAAATCCAGGACAGTAGAAGTGTTCAGTTATGTGAGGATGTTGCTCCACGAGCATTTTCCTATGCAGAACTAGAGCTGGCAACCAGTGGTTTCAGAGAAGCGTTAGGGAGAGGAGCATTTGGAACAGTATTTAAAGGAATTTTGGCAGACGACCAGAAAGTGACAGCAGTTAAGAGACTAGACAAAGAATTAGTAGAAGGGGAAACAGAGTTCCAAACTGAAATAAAAATCATTGGAAGGACACATCACCGAAATCTCGTCCGCCTCCTTGGTTATTGCCTGGAGGGATCAAGAAGGCTTCTGGTGTATGAGTACATGACCAATGGGTCACTTGCAGACATACTTTTTACAACAGAAAAACAGCCCACGTGGGAGGAAAGGTGTGGCATGGCTCGAGATATTGCAAGGGGCCTCCTATATTTGCATGACGAGTGTGACACACAAATCATCCATTGTGATATAAAGCCTCAGAACATACTCATGGATGATCAATACTGTGCAAAAATATCTGACTTTGGAATGGCCAAGCTCTTAAAGAAAGACCAAACAAGAACCTACACAGGGATAAGAGGGACCAGAGGCTATGTTGCACCAGAATGGCACCGGAAACTGCCAGTGACAGTGAAAGCAGACGTTTACAGTTTTGGTGTCGTCCTATTGGAATTGATCTGTAGGCGTAAGTGTGTTGATTCCAGCCTTGACGAAAATGAGTCAATTCTTGAATACTGGGTCTACGATTGCTTTGATGCAGGAGAGCTAGATAAACTAGTCAAGGACGAGGACGTTGATAGAAGACAATTCGAGAGAATGGTGAAAATAAGCATCTGGTGCATACAAGACGAACCATCACTTCGCCCTTCAATGAAGAAAGTTCTACTGATGCTGGAAGGGACAGTAGAAATTCCAGTGCCTCCTAGTCCTACTTCTTTTTTAAGTGCCATATAGTTCTGAACTTCTTCACTTTATGGTTTTTGTACTTCAAGTTTCAAGTATTCCAACTTCCCCATAGAGAGCAGAGTACTTCATCATCCATACTTGTGCTAATAAAATATAGTGCTATCAAATTTCTGCATCATTCTCTGTCTCTTGTAGCCACCAGTTAACAGAACTACATCGATTTATCTTCTGCTGTAGCGAACAAAGGCTTATGTTCCCTTTTTGAGTGTTGTCCATATTAGCACTCCTCTTCAAATTTACATTTAGTACAATGAAACTATATTTTGTAAATACTAATTTAGGAGACTTACAGGTTTCTTCGTTGTGGAAGCAAATCTGCAACAATCACGAGTCATGTCACCGATATTCGGGAGTCCTCACAAAGCAGATGAACTCCTTTGTCTATACTCTAGAAACCTTTCAGATGGAGAGAGTGTTCTCTTCTGGCCCTTCTTTTAAAGAAAACTGTTGGAAACAATTTAGTGAACCGATTAAAATAAGGTGCTTAAGTCCACCTTAAAATAAAAGAAACATATTACAAAATAAATAAGACCGCGTAGATCAAGTGTAGAACTCATCACTACTAACAGAATTTTGCCAAAGCACCACCATAATACTGATTTTCTGCCAAATGAACTATTGGGTTCTCAAACTATCAAACACATTCCTCCTTTTTCCTGTACCTGCATAGTAGGGTGTGTTTGTGAGTGTGTGTGCGCGCGCGTGTTGAGTAAATAATGTATCTGGAGGAGTGAGGATCAACAACACACTTATCAGCTAATATTTATTTAGTCTGCAGCAAAAACAACAGAATATAACACATCGCGAGGTCTCTAACAGAGATAAAACTACAACAAAAACACTACAAGTCATGAAATGAAACAAAGCAAACGTTGACACAGCCATCAAGAAATCAGCATTAGAACGCATGAAATTCAGAAGTTTCCACCACGGTGCCTGAGGACAAGATGAAGAGTAGACTCTTTGTGGCTATTGTAGTCTGCAAGGGTGCGACCATCCTCAAGCTGCTTACCAGCAAAGATAAGCCTCCGTTGATCTGGTGGAATCCTTTCCTTGTCCTGTATCCTTGCTTTCACAGTCAGTAGTATCTGAGCTCTTAACCTCCAATGTGATTGTCTTCCCAGTCACAAAGATCTGCATCCCTCCTCTCAAACGCAACACCAAATGGAGAGTTGACTCCTTCTAGATGTTAAAGTCTACAAGGTTCCTCCCATCCTCAAGTTGTTTACCCGCAAAAATCAAATGCTTCTGGGGGGGGGGGGAT
>NC_028647.1:522301-529789 GCF_001406875.1 Solanum pennellii
GGGGGGGGGGGGGGATACGCTCCTCCTTGTCTTGAATCTTTGCTTTGACATTGTCATTGGTATCTGAACTCTCAACCTCCAACGTAATTGTCTTCCCAGTCTAAGTCTTGACAAAAATTTGCATGCCACCTCTAAGACGAAGAACAAGGTGCAGGGTTGACTGTTTCTGAATGTTGTAATCTGCCAAGGTCCTTCCATCTTCAAGTTGCTCTCCAGCAAATATCAATCTCTGCTGGTTTGGAGGAATACCCTCCTTTGTCTTGGATCTTTGCTTTAACATTGTTGATAGTATCTGAACTCTCAACCTCCAAAGTAATTGTCTTCCCTGTCAATGTCTTAACAAATATTTGCATGCCACCCCTCAGATGAAGAACAAGATGTAAGGTGGACTCTTTCTGAATATTGTAGTCAGCCAGGGTCCTTCCATCCTCAAGTTGCTTGCCGGAAAGATCAGTCTCTTCTGGTCTAGAGGACCCTTCCTTATCCTGAATTTTGGCCTTCACGTTGTCAATTGTATCTGAACTTTCAACTTCAAGGGTGATGGTCTTTCCAGTAAGTATCTTGACAAAGATCTGCATACCACCACGAAGGACAAGGTGAAGGGTGGACTCCTTTAGGATGTTGTAATCAGCAAGTGTTCGGCCATCTTCAAGCTGTTTCCCAGCAAAGATCAGCCTCTGCTGGTCTGGGGAAATACCTTTCTTGTCTTCAATTTTAGCTTTGACATTATCAATGGTGTCTGAGCTCTCGACCTCAAGAGTTATAGTCTTTCCGGTCAGAGTTTTAACAAAGATTTGCATTCCACCACGTAGACGGAGGACAAGATGGAGGTAGACTCGTCTTGGATGTTGTAATCAGCAATTGTTTGGCCATCTTCAAGCTGTTTCCCAGCAAAGATCAACCTCTGCTGATCTGGAGGAATGCCTTCCTTGTCTTGAATCTTAGCTTTTACATTATCAATAGTGTCAGAGCTCTCGACCTCAAGAGTGATGGTCTTTCCGATGAGCGTCTTAAAACAAATATCTGCATCTCAAACATATTGAACACAACTGTCAAACTAGCAGCTTTGAAAGTCCAAAGAGAAAAGAGAAAAAAGGTTTTGCAAGTTCTCCTCCTACAGCAGCGAACTACCGACATAATATGAACTCTCATAGCTTGCACACGAATCCTAGAACTTGTTTAATTCGGAACCAGGTCATCCCAAGAAACAAATTGAAGCTAAAATCAAATATATCAAACCAAACGCAACTTAGGAGATTATAAGAAAAAAATTCCTAATTGATTAGAAACCATAGAAAAAGCAAAAGAAACATATCCAAAGTCAAGTAATTACACCATCAGAGAGCCATCAGAAGACGAAAACAACCAAATGAAGAAGATATTGTAAGTGTTTCAAGCCAATGCAGGATTTCCACAAACTAGGTCTCTTGTCTATGGAATGTTGATCAGACTTATGGAGATCTCTAGTAGAGTTGAATTATTTTTCCGTAGACTTGACATGTCGTATTCCATATTTCAAAATCCAGCATATCACTATTCACTAAACGCTTTTGAGCAGCAACTAGAGTTGATCATCTTCCCATACCTGCAGTCGAGAATTTGATATTATCTGATAATGTCTACTCATCAGATTTGTCATGTCCCACTTACTTTGATGACATTTTCTGGACTTGTCCGCCCAAGAGTTTAACAGTATGACAATGCAATAGAAGACTTAGAAAGTTCCATACTTTCATTGGAGACTACTTATCAAATGTACTTGGAAAGAGCATCTCATAAACGCACAGATTATATACAAGAAAGAGATAGAAGATGATTGGGTGACTGTTGATAGGAAAATGTTGGTAACCCGGGTATTATTGAAGAGATACATACAATTCACCTTACTAGATGGTTTTGGAGACAAATGACACCGACACTAAGTTGTTCTGAAGAAATTCCCCCAGCTTGATATTATCAATTTGAAGAATTTGGAGAAAACCATTTATTTGTCCTTCAATTCTGATGGCCAAAGATGAAAGGCTTGAGACAGGAGAGTGCAAGTAGTTTAGGAGTCAATGCTACTGAAGCTAGTTATAAGAAGGGTAAAAGTTGACTGAATCATCAGTGAGAAGAGAACTAGGATGTAGAATTGTTATCAGGTTGTATATGACAATTTACAGACATATGAAGCATAAGGGATGATGATGATTTCTAATGACGCCTTTACATGAATTTGGAACTGATCGACTGGTGACTAGCCTAGAGTAAATCAGCAGGAAAAAAAAGAGCCGACTCCACTAAGGTTATAACTGAAAAACAGAAACCACATTGTACATTGATGATTAAACTGGTGAGCACTTCTGCTCAGTGGGATATCCAGATTCTTTTGAACTCTAACAGAAACTCTTATCTCCCCCTTCGTCTATCTTCAAAAAGTTGTGTTGACAAAACTCTTTAAAAGAGATCCGTTTCTCTGCAGATATAAGATGATTTATCAAACTTTAATGAGGTAGGAAGACAATACAAATGATATTGCGAGAAATTTGCAAACCTGGATCAATAGACAATAGTCTTGAGCACAAGTCAACACAACCCGGGTGCAACTGAGGAAGAATCGGCTCAAAGAAAGGAAGACGTAGAGATGCCTTGATATTTCGCAGTATCTATTTTAAAAATATATATATAATGGAAGATGGTGAACTAACAAACAGAGGAACGGCCGACGGCCGTAGCAATGTGCATTAAAGAAATGCTATTACCTGAACACTAGTTCTACCACGAAAAGGAGGGTAACCATTAAGTAGTTCAAAAAGAATTGCACCAAGACTCCACATATCAACCTATTCAAGCGAATACATGTCAGTTTGTCCAATCTGTGTAACATAGTTGTACAGTAAATAGTTCTTACCTTATCATCATACTTTTTAAATTCTAGAATTTCTGGAGCCATGTAAAAAGGGGACCCACAAACTGTTTCTGCAAGGTCATTTGGATTTAACAGTCTGCTCCAAGAATAAAAAGATACAGAGATTGTTAATGATGCCAAGGCATTTGACATTTCCTGTTTGATAATTCATATCATTTTTCTTTACCTTGAGAGACCAAAATCAGCAATCTTAAGAATTGGGTCAGTCTCCATGGTAGATAAAAGAATGTTCTGAACCATAAATGAACTAAATTAGAACTTGTTTTTTCTATAATGGTAACTGAACTAAATTAGAACATTATTAAAGGCAAAAAAGAAGAATATAAACATCATGTATTTTTTTTTTTTTGATAAAGGAATATAAACATCATGTATTTTGAGCATAAGTATTCAAAGATGAACAAAATTCAACAAGAAAAAGAAGAGGATAATGGTGAATAGAAGAAACTTTTTTATAAAGCAGCGACAATTAAAAACTTGCTAAACCAAAAAACAAAAAGAGTACCAGGTAAAGATTTTTTTTAATTATGTAGGCCACTTGTAGATTATTATGCTGGTGTACTAAATTTTTGTAGGTTATGTGTTAGGAGACTCTTTACTCATTTCTTCTCATAGATATCTATTGCTATTTTTTCTTCTCTTTTGGACACAATTTCTCCCACTTTATGCATTTTCGTGCTTCCGCATTCCCTTCTTCACCATATCCAAAGAACTAGGTTTTATTTCTCAAACTTCCTTCCCCCTTTTCAAAAACCTTTTCCTAAGTTAAGTTTTTCTTTTTTCTAAATTCCGAAACTGAAGTACACCTAGCATTTGTCTCATACACATTCAGCTCCTCAGCCAACGAAAGGGATTGGAATATCAGCACAAGACAATAATAGGAGCATGAAATGTTAGTTGGAGAAAGCAGCTTTTAGGCAATTGATATATGCAAAATGAAGGGGGGGGAAAAGAAGATAAACTAAGATTTCAACAACCTAGACCAAGCTTGGGTCATTTGGAAAAATTGTTGATGCATCAGGTTTTACCCACCTTCACATGCAACTAAGCAATACAAAACTGCATAATGATATAGTGAATTAAATCAAAGATGTATCATAGCTTGGGAGAAATACAGCGAGTATACTTCTATTTTAAGAGGTCGTTTGGTAGGATGTATTATAGAAAATAATACATGTATTAGCCATGATATTATTTAATCCTTTGTCTGGTAAGATTTTTAGTATTATAGGGTGTATTATAACCAATACATAGCAAATCATGGTATAAGTCATACAAAGGTTATTAATACATGAAGAAGCATGGTTAAAGACAAAATTGTCCTTAATACACCAAATCAAACAGTGGATAAGAAATAATCCCCGCACTACTAACACATCTATTCAGTACTATTCTTGTACACTCTACCAAACGACCCTAAAGTTTTAGCAGTTTAAAGTTTGTTTATTTTATGCATGTTTACAAGTATTGCCCATGTTTCATCAGTAACAGTCGTTGGGTTTTTGTTGCATACGACCAAACCTACAAAGTCCTCTGCTGGAAGAAGCTAAAACACACTTTATGGATCTAGAATGTGCGTATTGAAATGTATTCAATTTAATATCATAAGAAACAAAAACTTATACCTCTGGCTTCAAGTCACGGTGAATGATATGGTGCATGCTCAGTACCTCTAGGCCAGCTCCTACTATATCGCAACCAGAATAGTATCAATTGTACAAGAACTGAGCAAGGACAACATGATAAGAAAAGAAATAGTTCACCTATCTGTTTCATAAATTTTCTAGCTATGCATTCTTGAACTCTGCCATGATCCCGAATATAAGCAGCCAGATCCCCTCCAGCACAAAACTCCAAGACAAGGAAAATAGAGTTTTCAGCCTAAGGGATAAAACAGTTTTCTCAAATTAAAAAATCATACAATGATTATATTGTTGCACTAAATCTTATTCCTAATGAATCAACCTTTGCAAGTCAAACATAAACAAGCCATGCACTGATGCATGTCAACAAGAACTTCAAAACCACACCTCCAAAACCCAGAGAATAAATTATATAGGGTCACAACTTTTGCAGTATCTAGTGCATAAACTATGAAGTACTAAATTGCCTATTTGTGTTGGATACTTGAATTCTTTTCACAACAACATCTAAAGTTTGAACAAGATGCATCATGCATTTGCCAATCTGTTCAGTTTGGAATTTCTGAACATATTCTGATTTTATATTTTTTTGTTTCATTTTTGATAAGCTGCACATTCATTGATAATTTTGATAAGAAGCTTCTAGATAACTGATCAAAGTCACCTTTTACTAAATCAAAGTTGGTGATTTCGCTCGTGAATAGTTTATCCACTAACTACACACTGGTTCCCGGGGGTGGAGGCAGCATATACTTAGGGGGTTCATCCCTTCGGCGGAAAACATTACAATTTATGCATGATTTTTTAGATATGTATAATAAATATCGAACCCCCTTTCCACTAGTTCGTGTTTACTTCTCAGATTTTGAACCTCTTGATAACATTCTGGCTCCACCGCTGCTGTTTCTATTTAACAAACCGCACACTTATTCCAACTAGAGAACACTGATTTAACATTAAACAAATCACACATTTGGGACACGATGAGAATTGAAATATAAACAGTAAAGCAGTTAGTTTCCATTTCATCACACAAGAACTACGTATCCTACTATCATTTGGGGAAAAAAATTTGCATAATTGCAGAAAATGATAGACCTATAAACTTCTAAACCTTTGGACTATAGCTGACAAATCAAAACCACACAGAAAACACTAGGTGTTTGCTGCCCATATGCGCCTTGTGCAGTGGGAGGTAGGTAGCAAGCACTCCCGATACCTACTAAAGCAATTGGATAATTTTATTGATATTAAAGAGAGAGACACCACTAACCTGAAATACATCGAAAAGGCGAATGATATTTGGGTGTTTAACAGAAGATAAAAAGCTGAGTTCACAGTCCAAGCAACTCTTGAGTTGGCGAGTGAGCTTGAGGAGGTCGATTTGCTTCAACGCCACCACTTTTCCGGTGGTCCGGTGCTCGGCTTTCCATACCGTCGACGATGAGCCGCCGCCGAGCTTACACGTCAGCGTGTACTCTCCGATCGTTGGACGATCAGCTTCCATTTGTATATATTCTCACTGCGCTTTTCCGTTGGGAAATTATACTAGGAGCCAATATTTCGTGAAGCTCCTCGTTAGTTCTTGTAAAGATATTTCTATTCATTTTATAACTAGTTAACATATCCGCTCTTCGCGCGGACCTCATTAGATTTATGAATAATTTTTTTGTTTAAATATTTTGAGTCAAATATTATTATCATTGAACCCAATAACTTATATTTTTCAACTTGTTGTTCACTATCTATGCTTTTAGTATTTTAAATATAGTTGATTTCGTATAATCTATTTGATATGTTATCTTTAGAAACATGTAAAGAAAGAAAAATAATTTCATGGAAATTTTCTTTTTGTTTATGCGGCTGTAGTAAATTCTAAATTATATTTGAGGAGAGAGTTAAATTATACAGTGTTCATAAAAAAAATATTAATGAAAAAAGTTACTCTAAATAAATTGATAACCAATAATTTAATAAATTAGAAAACATATCTGTTAATAAACACTTATAAACTTATAATATATATAAAAAAAATTAAAAATACTAATAAAATACAAAAACTCTATAGAAAATCTCTTTAAAATTGTTACTTGTAGCAACTAAGTAAGATAAGAAAAACTATATAACTTGCACATTAATTACTCTAGGGGGTTATTCACATGAAAAGGTTTTGAAGTCATGAATATTATTAATTAACAATTAAAAATAAAAGTTACATATATAAAAAAAATATCAATTATGCGGAATAATACTATTAAGTGATTATTTGAAGAGGAAATTTTGAAAATATATTTTACAATATCACACTGGTGAAGAAAAATAAAAAACATGCTAAATAATTTAGAGAAAAGATAAATGTGATCGGGAGGTGATAGAAATATACCACACCATCTTATTTATTTCTAACATTCTAACTTTATATGTAAATAGATATATTGGTTGTAAGTAAATAATAAAGAGAAAGTAACTTAAAATATTTTTTTAAAACTGTTATTCTGAAATTATAATCAGAAGAAGGTAAAAAAAAAAAAGTGGAAAATTAATCTATTAGGATTGGAAATTAGAAAGATGTGAGTTATGGATGATTATTATTTACTCCTAATAAAGTAGTATGTGAAAAGTCTTTGTTGTAAATGTTCCTGTATTAATAAAAATTATTTTTAATTAATTGAGTAAACTACTTTTACAAAAAATCAATTAATTTAAATTTAAAAAAAGGTCAAAAAAGAGAAGATAAATGTCACATCACTTTTTTTTTTATGTATCTCATTTTCAATAATTAAGAGAAGTTAAATAAATTACACTTTTTAGTTTTAACATAATTAATGTGACTAAGGGGAAATTTTTTCTTCATTCTTTTCATTAAATAATTTATTTATTCATTAAATTTTTTAAAAGTACTAAAAAATGATTAATTTATTTTTTGTTTAGTCTATG
>NC_028647.1:531232-532638 GCF_001406875.1 Solanum pennellii
ATTTTCATAAACTTGTACCAAACTAATGCAAACATCAATTTGATGAATCTTGAAGAATATATCTATGATCTTTATCAATATGAAGATCATATGGTGAACTTATTAAGTACATGATTGATGAAAAAGATGAAGAAAAAAAATGTAAAAGAGGAAAAAACTATACTAATAAAAAGAAAGAATGAGAAAATGAGAATGATCATTGAACATAGATAGTTGTTATTTATAGTTTGTGTAAACCATAAGAATAATTAAAATTTTTTTGAAGAGACATATTATTTAAGTAGGGAATGTAAATAGATGGAGGTTTTGTTGTAACTTATTAGGTATAATTAGAATAATAAATATGAATGAATTTTTTAATTAATAAACAAATTATTTAATAAAAAGAAATAAAAAAATAAAAAAAAGAAGGAAAAAAATAAATTGAAATGAAGGCCATAGAGAGGTGCCACATCAGCTCCTCTATGGTCCTCATTTATATATATATATTGATTTACGTAATGTGATATAATTTGATGGAATGTGTATGATAATTAATAATATAATCTATTTTTTTATTAATATTTTAACGAATAATAAGACTTAATATGATACTAGTAAAGACTAATTCCTTTTGGTTAATAAAGATATTATTTCAGTATTTTTTTTCTATAAATTGTTTTTGTTGTTACATTTGATACAAACAAAGGTAATTACCATATATTATTAATAAATCAAAACTTTAGTATAATTTTCTTTTAAAGGATGTTAAGTGACTCACTTTTTTTTCTTTTAAATATTCACAACACTAGGGTGTTTTAAGTAATATGAAAAGAAATGATCACCATGCTATTAATGAACACAATTTGAACCTAAATAAAGAAAGTAATATAGTTATTAGATAAAGTTTAAGCATATAAATTGAGACTTTGAGAAAATTTGATGGACTATTAATATAATATTTTCAAAATTTATTTAAAACATTGAATATTAGATTAACAGTGTTATATTTTAATACTTATTCAGTCCTTTCCTCAACTATAAATACAAATGCTTATGCTGGATGGAATGCCCTTAGCTCCAAGAAGCTACAATTGATCCACACCATTCAGACACATCAATCGAAGACCATGCTTACCAAATAACTTTCTTGGTGTAGGAGAGAAAATTTGACAATCTAAGAACATCTCGTTGAAAACGAGAACTCTGACCGTTACGACTACTTTCACTAGTTTCAAAGGTTTGATTGACTCTGCACATCTCTATTCCAATAGAAAATGTTAGCTCCTATCAACGTGTTTCGACCTAAGATAATAAGCTCAAAAGCTTGGTCTTACTTCATCATCGAGAAAAGAGAGAAGACTTTCATCTCTAAGTTTAACTCAGACGTAGCTACCTTCTTCTTCTTTTTTTTTTGGGGGGGGGTG
>NC_028647.1:532691-572908 GCF_001406875.1 Solanum pennellii
GGGGGGGGGTGGGGGAGGGGGGAGGAGGGGTGTGAATCAGTGTCAAACCAAAATACCCTTTCTAAACAACTATCGTTTGTGAATGCAGATTGTTTTCTTTATGGAACAACCCAACAATCAAAGCTCATTTTCCTATCAAGGTAAACCGGTAAAGCAGTGTGTAAAAAAGGGTTGGCTCGTCGAAAGCCCGACCTCTTTGGTCCAAAAGGATTCAATTTCTCGCCTATGTTAGTTCGACGTGCTTGTTGCTCTGATTAAGATCATCAGAACATCCTGAAAGATTCTCTTGAATTGCTTGACTTGCAAGCGGAGAATAACGAGTTTCACCCACTTTTTGAGCTGAAAAATTACCTAGTATGAAATTTCTTAAATATGCACTCGTAATGCTTGAGATACAACAGTCTTGACCTGATCCAATGAAAAAGGAAAGCTAAAAGAGCCCCCTCGATAGGTGACTCCACCAATGAGATCTTAAGGTGAGATGCTTCACCCTTTTCTTTTTGAAACATGTCATTTCAAAAATCGTTAAGTTAGGAATATACATAAAATTTTGACTTATTATAAGGATTTATATAACTAATAAAAATAATATAATAGGAATAATTTTAAACAACAGACAAAATAATAAAGAGATACATCCAATTTTTCTTCACTCAAATTATGTAAAATTTTATTTTTAGAAACTATAGTCAAATAAAAATTTAAAAAATAATTTTTTAAAATTATACATGCCATGAATTTGAAAAAGGAAAAAAAAGAGGAGAAGCATCTAACAAGGCTCTAATAATTTGCGTAACCGTGTCTTCTAAAATATGCGAAGAAATTGCGTAAGCGCCGAGCCATAGGCCCATACGTTTCCTCTCTGTGGCGGCAAAGCGGTTACTATAAATACAGATCTTCCTCTTCTCAACCTAATCCCCAAATCATTCTTCTTCTCTAGCGCAACTTCTCTCGGAAAAAGGCATCTCCTCCTCCTCTCGTTCTCTCGATAATCTCCTTACGCACTAGTTCTTCTTCTCAAGGTAATGGTCTTTTTCTTCTATAGATCCAATTGTTTGTTGAAGAGATTTAGATTTATGCAGGTTTTTGTATTATAAATGTATGAACAGTATTATATGAACGGAATTTACCTTTGTTTTGTTGTTTATCGATTAGATCTGCAAGGAATTAGTCGATTTGAGAAGTTTTTAGAATGGATTATGTATGTTTTTTCTGTTGATGATGTTATGGCGTTTAATTTCGTTTGATTTGCTAGAGTTTTGGTTTTCATTTGGTAGAATTGTTGAAGTTTTGTGGTATGATTAGTTTGTGTCGTATCTAGGGGTTTTTATCACAATTTGAAATGGTGATGCTTGCCTTTTCTGTTGATGATTTATAGCCTTGAATCTCGTCAATTTGCTTGATTTTTTGGTCACTGTTTAATAGAAATTGTTCAAGTTTCCAGGTTTGATTAATTGTTCCTGTCTAGGGATATCTATGATTAATTTGAAAAAAACTTCCTTTTGATGGATAATATATGCTCTTTTTTCTTTTATGTTGATGATGTTATAGTCTTGAATATTGTCGTGTTTGTTCCATTTGGTTTCTATTTGATTGAAATTGTTCAAGTTTCCGGGTTTTATTATTTGTGCCCTAGGGATGTTTATGATTAAATTACAGAACTAAATTGAATGGATGATGCATACTTTTGCTGCTGATGATTTATAGCCTTGAATTTTGTAGATTTGCTTCATTTATTGTCTCCGTTTAATGAAATTTTTGAAGTTTCTAGCCTCTAGGTTTGATTGATTGTGTCTTTTCTAGTTTTTTTTGCGAACAAATTGAACTAGATTTCAAACAAATTGGGAGTCTCCAATTTTTTGTTTGTTAACTCTTATTGATCTGTTTTTTAATGTTTATTTCTTGTACGGGCACTTTGTTATTCTCTCCTGATAATTATACATTTTGAACTTGATTTGATCTACAATATATCCAAGGGTTTGCATCCCTCTAAAATGATAAGTATAGTTTGTACTAGGTAGGAGGGAAATTGCAGAACCTTTGTTTTACTTTACTTTCTTTTTGGATTTGCAAAGATTGCTAGTTTTGCCATCTCTGCCTGATCTTAAAATAGAAGTTTTGACAGTTGTGCTTCAATATATTTCAGATGCAGATATTTGTTAAGACACTCACCGGAAAGACCATCACTCTTGAGGTCGAGAGTTCTGACACCATTGATAATGTCAAAGCTAAGATTCAAGACAAGGAAGGCATTCCTCCAGATCAGCAGAGACTGATCTTTGCTGGGAAACAGCTTGAAGATGGCCGAACACTTGCTGATTACAACATCCAAAAAGAGTCAACCCTTCATCTTGTCCTCCGTCTGCGTGGTGGAATGCAAATCTTTGTTAAAACTCTGACCGGGAAGACTATAACTCTTGAGGTCGAGAGCTCAGACACCATCGATAATGTCAAAGCTAAAATTCAAGACAAGGAAGGTATTCCCCCAGACCAGCAGAGGCTGATCTTTGCTGGGAAACAGCTTGAAGATGGCCGAACACTTGCTGATTACAACATCCAAAAGGAGTCCACCCTTCACCTTGTCCTTCGCCTTCGTGGTGGTATGCAGATCTTTGTCAAGACACTTACTGGAAAGACCATCACCCTTGAAGTTGAAAGTTCCGATACCATTGACAACGTGAAGGCCAAAATTCAGGATAAGGAAGGGATTCCTCCAGACCAGCAGAGACTGATCTTTGCCGGCAAGCAACTTGAGGATGGAAGGACCCTGGCTGACTACAATATTCAGAAAGAGTCTACCTTACATCTTGTTCTTCGACTGAGGGGTGGCATGCAAATATTTGTCAAGACATTGACAGGGAAGACAATTACTTTGGAGGTTGAGAGTTCAGATACCATCGACAATGTTAAAGCAAAGATCCAAGACAAGGAGGGTATTCCTCCAGACCAGCAGAGATTGATCTTTGCTGGAAAGCAACTTGAGGATGGAAGGACGTTGGCAGATTACAACATTCAGAAAGAATCAACCCTGCACCTTGTTCTTCGCCTTAGAGGTGGCATGCAAATCTTTGTCAAGACTTTGACTGGGAAGACAATTACATTGGAGGTTGAGAGTTCAGATACCATTGACAATGTGAAAGCAAAGATTCAAGACAAGGAGGGTATTCCCCCAGACCAACAGCGTTTGATCTTTGCTGGTAAACAACTTGAGGATGGGAGGACTCTTGCAGACTACAACATCCAGAAGGAGTCAACTCTCCATCTGGTGTTGCGTTTGAGAGGAGGGATGCAGATCTTTGTGAAGACTCTGACTGGGAAGACAATCACATTGGAGGTGGAGAGCTCTGATACTATTGACAATGTGAAAGCAAAGATACAGGACAAGGAAGGGATCCCACCAGATCAACAGAGGCTCATCTTTGCTGGTAAGCAGCTTGAGGATGGCCGCACCCTTGCAGACTATAACATCCAGAAAGAGTCTACTCTGCATCTTGTCCTGAGGCTCCGTGGCGGTGACTTCTGAATGTCCTGTGTGCTGCTGATTTCATGATGGCTGTGTGCTTTGTTGTTTTATTTCTTGACTTTTAGTGTTCTTCGTTATAGTACTATCTTTCTTTTAAGAGACCTTGTAATGTGTTATGTTGTGTTGTTTTTTGCTGCAACCTTAATAAATAAAGATTAGCCGATAAATGTGTTGGTGACTCCTCAGATGCATTGTGAGCTTAGGACACACTCATTCACCCCCCAAACACACAAGTGTTATGGTGGTGGTTAAAATTAACGCCCACCTTGACCAATGTTAGATTAAAATTACCCAAGTCTCTCCTTCCATACCTCAGAGGCAGCCTTTGCTTTCTACATTCTGTGTCATTGAATAGAGCAGTTACAATCCTGTAGACAGGCTTGTTCACAATCTTCCTTTCAACATAAGTACTATCTTCCCATATTGTGTTTCTCATGTCATAGTATTTGGAAGTGTTCTCCTCTATCCGACAGGTTTCTGCAGTGAAATTCCTTTCACAGCCCGCGTTCCACTTTCCTGGCATTACAAAATTAAATCCAGGAATACACAAATATTTTAGCTTGATCAGGTGCAAAAACCATTAAGCCCACAAAGGCCTTTTGGATCTGTTGATGACCATATCACAGCACTGTTCTGTTGGTTCAGAGAATACCATCAAAGTTTCAGCATATAGATGATGGTCCTTTCTCTACGGTAGCCTCCTCTGGTTTGAAACATCATCAAGATTCAGTGAAACATTATTCCTTTCACTGCTGTGGGATTCTTAGTAAGCATATGGGGCACTATCTGCTGTATTGACAGGGTACTGAACAAGGTACCCATCATGTTGGCATTTTGAGCCGAAAAATCCCTAATGAGTTCCGAGGAACCCGAGAACAGCTCTTGTCCAGCTGATAAATGCTGACCTTGTAAAAGTGTATTCGTTGGATTGTTAAAACTTTGCCAAATGACATTTCCATCAGAATCATATTGCACAAAATTTCCCGTGTCCATCATGGAAGCTGAAGCAATGGATGACAGAGTTTTCCTACTTTCACAATGAGCCTTCCATCATTAGTTAAGAGCAAGACAGCGTTGCTCGAGACTGTTCCTGTTTGCTGTCCACACTGCTGTCTTGTTAGGCATACCGACGATTAAGATTCCAACAGCATAGCCATTGGTTTGTTCATAAAACCCAAAGGCAAAGCGCCATGATGAGGTGTTAGAGAAGAAGCAAGAGTTATATTGAACTGCCTTTGTTGTTGTGCTAGTACTACTGCATGAAATGCAGATAATATTAAAAACCATAGCAAAACAGCCATAGATTTCATCTTCTCTGATTTATCACAAAATTGTGATGTTAATATGTTATAAATTCAGTTTATTATAACATACAAAAACTTTAGCTGCTGTAGGACAAGTCAATTTACGCCTATGAAGTAAAACACGCGTTACATAGGAGACTTTGAAATTATTGAGTCAAGCAATCATGTTCAAGAAATCATGTTCTATAGCACAGATTTTCTACGCATTGAAGGTAGGAAAAATCGTTGTTCCCAGTATTGCGTATTTAATTGAATTCTTCTAACTTAGGTTAAAACTTCATATTTTTAGTAAAAATTCATGGGTAAATGCAAGTATTCCTAGACTATGATCGAAATTCCAAAAACATACTTTAACTAAACTAAGGTCCTATTACTCTGAACTTTTTTTGTAATTTTATACATCCTTTGTCTTGCGTGGCATTCTACAACTATATGATAATACCGATAATCGAATTTGGTATTGATGGAAAGAGAAAATATGCTTCAAAGTAAAATTTGTAATGTAAAAAAAAAAGTAATGTATGAACATGACAGTAAACAGAAGGTATTAACCAACGAAAGTTGAAGTGGAGCAGTAAATACTTCTTTATTTTAAAATTTATTTCAAAGAATTAAATCTTATGTGTAAAACATATTTTTTAAAAAAATATAAAAAATCATTAAATAAGAAAATATAATAATTAAATTAAGAGAAATAAGTATGTTTTTAAAAATGACCTAGTCTTCCAATTTTGTTGGAACAGAAAGGAAAAAAAAATCAAAATAAGTTGATTTTGAATCATGCATGTCCTAAAATTTCCTTTCTGTTCCATCAAAGTTGGAAGACTTGGTCATTTGATAACAAATCATATCTTATAATAAAGAATAATTTATTAAGTTAGATTTATCAGATGATCACTTTTTCTCGTAACCAAATAGTAAAACAAAACTCTGTTATATACTATAATGGACAAAACTTCACCAGAGTTACCAACAGAAATCCTTCATCAAATACTCTCTCTTCTCCCAACTAAAACTGCTGCTCGAGCTGCATTGTTATCCAAATCATGGCTAAATGCATGCTCTACGAAACCTCATCTCTCTTTCGATATATCTGATCCTGTAGAATATCGAGCTCATGAATTCCTGAGAATCGTAGATAATACTTTAGAAAGGTATCACCGCGATAATAATCTACCTATTTCATCTTTTGAGCTTTGCATCTCCTATTATGATCAAATTTATTGTGATGGTCTAGTCGATAAATGGTTAGATATTATAACAGATAAAAGAGCTACAAAGGTTTCACTTTTTGTGAAAAGCAAAACTAAAGAATATACAGAAAGATATAATTTGTATGTTCATAACATATTTAAGATGAAATTCATACAACATTTGGAGTTAAATCATTGCCAAATATTACTAACGAAACGAAAAGCATTCTTTTATGATGATAAAATTAAGTGCGAAAACTTGAAAAACATAACCTTGTGTTGTGTTACCATTTCTCAATTAGCAGTCGAAAGCCTGATTTCGTGTTGTGCTCAGATTGAGAAAGTATCAATACAATACTGTGTCGGGTTCAATAGCATTCGTGTTTCAAAATATCTTCCTAAACTTTGGTGTTTTAGTATCTTTTGCTGCCCAATTGTGGAAGTTGAAATTATTGATGCACCAAAACTGCTGTCTTTTGAATATGTGAACAAAGGTGATTCCGCGCCTTATTCATCTCATGATAATCTTCACACATGTTTGCGAACAATAGACATTGGTACTTGTCAAAATCTCAGAAAGGTAGAGTTTGTAAAGGTCACAGTTGATTATTTGGATCTCTTCAAGCTTATACGAAAACTACACTCTGTGAAGGAGTTAATTTTGCACTACTGTAGGTACTTGAGAAAAATCCAAATCTCAAGTTCATCCCTCGAGGTCTGTAGCGTAGTTCAGTGTGATTTAGTTGAGGAAGTCATATTTGATACGCCTAAATTACACTCCTTAGCCTTCTCGGATCAAGATAGACTACCTTCTTTATCTTTTGAAAGGGCTCCGAGTCAATGCAGAGTTTCCATAAGGATTGACATTTTATGGGACGTTGAGCATCTCATGAACTTACGGAGATTTCTAGTTGAGTTGTGTGATCAAGTTGTAGATTTAACGTTGTGTACTATCTCTAAAAGCTTGATCTTACCAAGAGGAATTTATCGTCTTCCTACACTTGAAGTCGAGAATTTGGAACTGTCTTATAGTGATATTACAACCGCGACATATTCATTTTACTATGATGTCATGTTTGCAATTTGTTTGCCCAAATTTTTAACGTTACAGTGTGATGAGAATCTAAGGAAGTTTCTTCGTCAACAATGGTTGAAGAAGAGAGAAAGTAGATTTATCAAATGTACTTGGAAAAAGTATCTCATAAATGCTGAGATAGAGTACAAGAAAAGGAACGGAGACGATTGGATGACCCTTGATAGGAAGATATTGGTAGCTGACCCTCGTATCATCGAAGAGATCTATACAATCCGCTTCAAGAAAATTCAAAGAATTGAAAAAAATAAGTATTCGTATACTCCAAGGTACTACGAATTACAACATTGATACTTGTCTATCTCTTGCCATTTCAAAACAATTAACTTAGCTTGTTATTTCTGCAGATGCATTCCAAGATGGATAGTTCATTGATCTTTGCTCGGATTTGAATTGAATTTTATGGTTCTAGAATATTGATATCAGGTGTTAGTAACTGGATTGTGAAATTTATGTTTTATACAAGTATTTTTTTCGTATCTTATTCATGTTGAATAAATTAGCAGAAAGATGTACCACTCTGTTTGAATCATTGTTAATCATTTTACTGTATTTTATCGTTACTATACCTACAATGTTTGTTTTGATTGTTATTGTATTTATCTTGTTAAATTTCGTTATTTAATGGAGCAACTGATTTGGTGTGTTTCGTTGTTGGGATAAGGCATAAGTACCCCTAGACTATGACCGAAATTTCAGTGACACACCTTAACTAAACTAAACTCCTATAAAATCTACCTATTTCGGCTTTTAAGCTTCACATCTGTTTTTCCGATCAAACTGATTGTGAAGGTCTAGTTGATAAATGGTTAGAAACTATAGCATAGAGAAGAGCTTCACAGGTTGCACTTTTGGTGAAAATCGAATCAGGAGTTTATTCGAAAAGATATAGTTTGTTAGCTGATTCCATACTCGCGATAGAATTGTTGCAGCAGTTGAAGATGAATCGCTGCAAATAAAAATCTCAAGTTCAACACTTGAGGTTTTATACATATTTAGTGGATCTCTTACTGCAAATACATGGTTTGAACTTTGAACTACAGCTGAACCTGTATTTAACCTTCTAGCTCCGACTCTGTAAGAACCCTGCTTGTTATCTTAGTTCAGATATTCGAAATATAGAAATTTTGGTACATCAACAACATGAACTTCCTCAACTCGGAAAGATTAAGACAAATGCAACTGATTTTGCATTGTAATTGGAATATCATAAACTACGAACCTCAAAGCAAGTATTACCACGAAAAGAAAAGATAACAACTTACAATAAAGTCGCGTTACAGAACAAATAAAGAAGAAATAAAAATGGGAGCAAAAAGACATAAAGCAAAGAAGAATGAGTTATCCATATCGATCACTCCAATATGAGCTATCCAACTCGGAATCCATCTGCACAAATAACAAACTCCATTAATTGTTCGAAAATGGAGAGGAACTAATCATAATTCACACATTGTACATAACGAATCGTTACCTGGAAATACAAGAATATTTATTCTCCTCTTTTCTTCGAGTTTGCTTGAAGAGGAAGATGATCAGTTTCACTTTCTAATCTCAAATCCTTATCAATACTAGGCAATGTCAAATCTACAACCTGATCACGCAACTCAACTTGAGATCTCCGTAAGTTCATCAAAACTAGCTTGTAGTCTTGTACTAATAAATCAATGCAGCTTGGAGGATTCCTGTTTTTCTTTTTTTTTTGAGCGGTAAGGTAACTGTCTAATTTTGATAATAAAATAGTTAGTTACCAAAAAAAGGTTTTATTACAAACAAATTGAAGAAAAAAATGACAATTACAAACATAAATTTCATGACATTATTATAAATAATTTACGGGAAAATGCACAAATATGTTATTGAACGTTGAGAAAAAGCTTATTTTTATGTCATATGTTAAAAGTTTGATGCATCTACATCGTTTACATTTGACAAACGATTCATTCATGTCATTATTTATTAACTAAGAACGATTGTAAAATCACTTTTTACATGTAATCAACTACGATTCAGCCACGTCACTGATTAAATTATTTTTTTAAAAGAGAAAACTTTCGGAAAAGATTTATCTATATATCATTTGTTTTAAGTATTAATAGGAACGAACTATCAAACATTATTTGTGTATTTAACGAAGGAAGTATCAAGCAGGTAGCGCGTTTTCAATGTTTGATGGCATAAGTATGTTGAATCCATCTGCTGCTGTGGATATAACCATTCCTGGGATCTGCGGATGCCGGTGAAGTTCTTTCGAATTTTTCTGACTCTTTTACGAGTGCAAGAGATATGGTCATCAGAATAAGAGATAACGTTCAAAAACACACTTGAAGTATCACGTTTTTTGTGAGTTTCTTACCTGAACTAACACTCGAAGAGAAATAGAGATTGACATAAGTACCTGATGGACGAAGAGAAGTTGTGGGGGGTAAATCTGTTGGTGCATTGACTTGCTCTTTCATTTGAGCTTTGAACTCGGCCTCTTCTTCCTCATCTCTCTCCAAAGAAAGGTCCCATATACTGATAAATTGAAATGGATGGTGAGATAAACACGTCCATAAAGATTTATCGCAAACATCCCATCACTTCTATCAAAGGAATAAGCAGTTGTTTCTTTCCCTATTACCTTCTCTTAAAGAATAACATTTTATGATATATATACTAGAGATAATGATCAAAACATCCGTCAGACTACGTCAAAAACACACCTCAAAAGTAACGAGTCATTTGTTACATGGATTAAATTGTCACTTGCTTTTTAACAATTGTATTCAAATACTTGATCTAGTCAGTTTCGAATTCAAATGAACCCACTTACTCCAAGTAGTTGCAGATTGAAGAAGCATATATAAGTTTGTTATTGTTCAAGTTAATAGAGAGCTTCCCCCTGCATATAAAAAAAATAACCATGAACAGCACTACCTGTTATTCAGTTTGAACATGTACACCAATGCTGAGTTATTTCAGAAAATTCAAACCAAAAAGGTCCAAAACGCATTCAGAAAACAAAAACCCAACACAACCACAGCGACAACGAATATCAAAAAACTGGAAACTGAAAAAAGGATGCATCTCCATAAAGAAGTACTCATATTTGATGTATTAATCCAAAGTGCAATCGGCAAAACTTTGATCCCAAAAGTAAACACATGCTTGCACTGCCATCGGAAGATTTATAGGAACTATAGATCTCCAAAAGGCGGGAGAAGGAAGTTTAAATGCAAACAATACAAAAATACCCTAACAAACTTTTTGCAAGTGTCCAGATTCCGAATTCTAAAAGAGAAGCATAAAGCATAAAGGAATTTGCATGTAGACGATTTATCTCTTCTTGGAGACACCAACAGTCTTTCCCCTGCGACCAGTGGTCTTTGTGTGCTGACCACGAACACGGAGGCCCCAGTAGTGACGCAAACCACGGTGATTCCTGTCAGCAACAGAAATAATCAATATATAAGAAAAAAGGGGTGAAGATGTTCGTAGCAAAAGCATATGGCTTGATAACACACCTGATCTTCTTCAGCCTTTCCAAGTCATCCCTAAGTTTCATGTCAAGGGCATTAGATGTAACTTGGGAAAACTTGCCATCCTTGTAATCCTTCTGTCTGTTCAAAAACCAATCTGGGATTTTGAATTGGCGAGGATTAGCCACAACTACCATCAAGCTGTCAAGCTCTGCAGCAGTAAGTTCACCAGCCCTACAGAAGACAGCAGATAAACAAATTTAGACAACCTTACAACAAGGCTAAAATATAGAGCTGGAAAAAGAGCACATGGACACTTAATACAACACCTGTAGCTACGTAATCACTTAATCTCACCCACAACATGAACTACAAATAAAATAACTACCAAGTTTTGTCACTTGGTTTTGTTCTTTCTCGTTAGAACACCAAAAACACAGAACATTAGAAGATTATCCTAACTGGAAATTTATGTGGTCAAGAGTAGCACCAGATCCATACCGACATGAATACAAATATAGGAATTCGGAAACTGTTTCTCTAGAAAAAAGTAATTTAGTTGAGTGTTATTTGGTAATCAAGTGGACACTATTTGAAGAGATGCAAATGAAGAAATATAAATATATATCTGTTCCATGATAAGCAGAGGACACAAAATACAAGTATACAGAACAGCAGATTGGAAAAAAACTGTAATTAAGTAATATATATAGAGTCAAAACAACAGAATATATACAGTAAATCGAGGGGAAAAGGACATTTGATGTTTTTAATTCAGGTGGAACTAAGGCCGGTTGGATTGACTTAAATTAAAGTGCACTTAAGCTCAAATAGCCTTAAAGCACTTCCGTAGTCTTTGGGCAAAACAAAAGTATTTTTAAGCCAATCCAAACAGCAGTAGCCAAGTATTTCATACCCACAAATACAAAATTAGAAACCCTCCCCAAATGGGTCACCCTACTAAGCTCGAACTCTGACATAGTAAAATAACTATGTAACATAGACGAATGTCTAATTCACATTTATATAATGACCACAGTTTCTATTTTTGTTCATCATAATGAAAGTAAAGGATACTTATTCTATCCATTTATTTCATTTTTGATAGTGCTTAGGTTAAGTATATGGTAATAGTTTATACCAATATTTCAAATTAACCCCAATATCATATACTATATCCTATCCTAACAACAATTGGTCCCTCTAACTTCCTTGTCTCGCCCATTTAGTCTCTACATCACATCTTCATTTCGTTGTGTTTTTTTATATTTGTCTTGTGCGGGTCAGCTTGCGCACATCCCAACTAATTCCATGCCTACTTATTATACTTATCACCGTCCACCAGCCCCAAATAACAAGTAACTCTGCCCATCAAAGCTAGAAAAAATGGAAAAAATCACCTAGTAATTTTGTCCACGCTAGGATTTGAGCATGAGAAATCAACTAATATTTCTGCTTAGGCCAGGATTTGACCACGAGATCTCATAGTTCTCGACACACTTATTGACAACTAGGCCTTCCTACGCCTCAGTCTCATACTTGTTGAAGTCAATATTCACAAATTAACTACAACTTCAAATGAGCTTACTTCCATCAAATTATTTTCTGTACTACGCAACAATGATTCCAACTGAAAATATTATAATCAAACAATGTTTGACAGTGAACTCTAGAGTGAAAACTATTACATATCTTCCTTTTTTATTGGTGCACTCATGTTCTCAAAATGAAAAATTCGACTGTGTACAAATTCAAGTAAAAAATACGATAAACTTCGTATAAAGGTTATCAATAAGCTGGATCTAATCAAACAATAACCATAATACGCTTAAATGAAATGAAAAAAATCACCTCTTGTTCATGTCGATATCGGCTTTTTTGCAAGCAATGTTAGCAAAACGGCGACCGATACCTTTGATAGAGGTCATAGCGAACATGATCTTCTGCTTTCCATCAACATTTGTGTTTTGAACACGAAGAATGTGCTGAAAATCTTCGTTCGCAACCAGAGACTATATACATATTAAAATCAAAACAACAAAATTAAAAAAAAAAACGAATCAGTAAGCAAAAAAATCACAATTCCAGTTCAGTAGAGAGAGATTTGTACAGAAATAAGCGTCGTTGAGAACACATACCATGGCTAGGGTTTCACTGTGTTACACTGCGGCTGCTGCTTTTGTTTTGGAAGAGATGCCAAGCTCTTAGAAAACCCTAAATACGGAGAAGAGTAAAATAAAAATGCAATGATACATAAATATTAAGGATAAGGGTAATTTGGTAAAACAATGAGAAAGTTTTATTAAATTCTAAAAAACACATATTAAAAAAAATTGTACCACAACTAAAAAATATTTTAAAATAACATAAATTACAACTAAAAAGTTTCTCATGCTCTAAATATAAATGAAAAATGACATAAATTATGAAAAGTGTACCTTTAAATATGAATATCGAATAAAAAAAAATCATAATTCTCATCAAAGTGTTTTTTTTTTTTACAATAGTTGCATATTTATGTAAAAGGATCGTGGTCATTTTTTTTTCTCTACGTGAAAGTAAAAAATATATGAAAAACTTTTGTGATTCTAAAAAAACAAATACTTTTCTTGTGGAGTTGTAATTTATTTCAAGGTATACTAATGTTTGATTACAATTATTCTTATGAGATTTGATTTGTGACCACATACTCAAGATAAATTTAATTGCATTTTATATTAGTTTGGATTAATTGTAAAATTTACACATCATCGTAGTTACTATTCTTTCAATCTTCATAACATAAAAAATTATAATAGCCCACAAATCATATAGAAACGATACATTATACTAAGCAAGCTTGGTGAAACAAACTTTATTTAAAAAGATATTATCGTAAATAAAGAATATTAAACTTGAAACCTTTATTAAAAATTTCAATTCAAATCATACTTTAAGAGTTGTAAATCATAAAAATTATTAACAGACCTAGTAAGTAGTTGCTATATTCAATAGTTTAGATCTAAATAATTAAAATATAAACCTATACCAGAAAGAGTAAATACTTGATTATTGAGATTTAAGTAGACACTAGCACTAGTTTGGTTGGTTGTTTTCTCGTTGTATTGTGTTATATTGTTAGTTTAATTATAATGTTTGTGTTGATTGTTACTTAAATTTATTGTATCGTATCGTTTGAATCCATTGCTAGATAACGACGAAAAAACTCATTTTATATAATGACCGATTTGATGTGATCATGTTGTTACCTTAGTATTTTCTTCTCATTTTATCTTTATTATTATTTAATAATCATATTTCATCCAATCCATTTCATCCTACGTGTTCATAATAAATCTAGCATTCAAATTATGCACATACAATTATGCAAATAACAAAAAAAAATATAATCTATCCAAACATTATATTCATTAAAACACTATTACAATACAAACAATATCTAACCAATGAAACATGAGTTTGTTTTTATAATTAATACTCTTAAATTTCTTTTTCTAAAATAAATTTCTACCTCTACCTGAGTTTGTTTTTATAATTAATACTAATAACCTACTATAATATGATAATTTATAGTTATTGAAATTAATACTCCACAAAAATGAAAATGATTATGAAGCAAAATAAGATCAATTTGAAAGGAAATTGGGGCAACAATGAAAAAATTGAACTAGTATTGGCAGGGGCCGCGCGAACGCATGCCCCCTCAGCAACAAATTATGACGTAGACTCAACCTCTTGGGTTGATCTTAGGCGGGCACCCCTCCAAAGTGCAATGGAGGTCACCAACCTAGGCCATGGACCTACATGATCACCCATTGACCCCGTCCAGGTAAGTATGTTTCTTGTTCCTCCTTGGCCCAATTTTATACTCACTTTACCAGTTTATTCATTTTTTCCACTTGGTGATGTGGGACAAATTTTAAGATTTTTCATAGTAATGAATTAAGATAAGAGTTGCTAAGCCATTAAAATTGTCTTTAATCTATGAACTATGAATCAAAATAAGATATTATTCAACAAATTAATAGAAACATATCTGCATGAACTTTAAAAAAATCAAATAGTTAGCTTTTCTTTGTATCACATAATCTATAATTTACTACTCTCTCTTTTTCTTTTATTAGTCCTTTATTTATTTAGCATTAACTTGCACTTGAAAATGCACACACAAAAATGATAGAATACGTAGAAAATGGCATTGTTTAAACATCCAGACATAATAATGCACGATTCATCTAGATTTGTTATTTCTGAGAGAAGTGTTGATTTAATCATCATTTTGTAAAATTTACTTTTAAACTAG
Organism: Solanum pennellii; assembly: GCF_001406875.1. NCBI lineage: Eukaryota > Viridiplantae > Streptophyta > Magnoliopsida > Solanales > Solanaceae > Solanum > Solanum pennellii. The sequence continues at coordinate 547,569 of NC_028647.1, forward strand.
GGCGACACATTCTTGTAGCATAATATTATGGTGCGAGCCTCCATCATTGCTCATAAAGTGTTTTGAGTCACCTTCCAGTGTTCTAACTTTGGTGTAAATATAGTTTGTTGCAATTATGAACCTCAATAATCGATCAAGCTCCTCGTCTCCTTAAATTATGTAGCTTATGATACTCGAAACATCCTCTTGGTTTATATGCGTTGATCTTCACTTTCGTTTTTGCCTCATGCGTAATCTCACTAAACTTACACTCTATATACGTCATTTTTGTTTTACTTAACCTGAAAATTTTAGTCTATAATTTGTCTAACACTATTCCATCTGCAAATAACATACACCACTACACGATTCCTTTGAATATATATGTCACATCAATTCATTCATCACTAAAACAAGTAGGGGCGGGCAACTCCATTGTAACCGAAGAGTATTTGGAATCATTTTTCATTGTTTTAAACCTAGAGTCTCCATCATCGATACAACTCTAACTTCCAAACATCTTTTGAGAACTTTATCATACGCCTTTTTAGGTCATTGAACACCATATGTAAGTGTCATTGAACACCATATGTAAGTTGCTCTTTTATTTTCAACCATATGTAAGTTTCTCTTCTATTGCCAACCGTCATGGATTTAATCCAAAATGACTTTTAGAAATCAACACACCCGCCTTGATTCTCATTTTAAACATTGTCTACTTAACTACCATTTTGTATATCTTCTCAATCTTTTAATCAACCTAATAAAGTTGAACTAATATTGGCAGGGGCCGCGCGAACGCAGGCCCCCTCAGTAACAAATTATGACGTAGACTCGACCACTTGAGCCGATCTTAGGCAGGTACCCCTCCTAAGTGCAATGGAGGTTACCAACCTAGGCCATGTACCTTCGTGATCACCCATTGACCCCGTCCAGGTAAGTATGTTTCTTGTTCCTCCAAGGCCCAATTTTATATTCACCTACTTTATCCGTTTTCTTCGTATGGCGATATGGGATATAATTTCTATTCTTTATTTATAGTAAAGTTTTGTTTCAAACTTATCACATTGGCTACAGATTTATGATAAGAGTTGGCCAACTATTAATTTGTAACACTGTTATATTTATCATGTTATTGTAACTAATTACTAGGCTAAAATTTAGAATGTACTTTGTATTTACGTCAAATTAGACTTATTTACTATGATTAAATCATAAATCAAAATGATGAAATGTTTGTAGTAAAACTATCGTTGGTTCATTTTAACAAAATGAAAAAGTTGTCGCGAGAAAAATATAGTAATGACTAATGTACTTGAATTGTTTTTGTTTATATGACCTAAATAATTTTTCTTTTCAAATAACATATGATGTTACACTAATTTATTTTTTTTACTTATGACAGTTTTTAATATCCGTCACTAAATAAGAGTATATACATAAGAATTGTTGGCGAAATATCATAAATTACAATTGAAAATAAAATGAATAGATAAATATATTTGCAAATATTTCAATCCGTATAACAAGATTCAAGCCTACGTACAATATAATTTTCATTCATCGATTCAACAATAAAAATGGATTAGTTAAACAATCCAAAACTCCATCAAAGAACATGTTACTTCAACATGAAAGTACTCTCTTTTTTATTGTGGGTAAATTAACGACTTCAACTATTTTTTTATTCGTTTTGATCTCGTTCATTAAATCAAATTATAAAAACGACACAATATTTTTATTGAGACACTTTCACATATAGTCACTCAAAAATAGCCTAATTACTCTCCATAGCTATAGTTTGATAATTCCAATTCGTAGCTACATGTTATAAGGAGGAGAGAGGCGAGCGAGGCTGGGAGAGAGAGGGAAGAGGCGAGTAAGAAAGGCCAAAGAGTGGGAGAGAGGTGAATTGTATATGTATATCGGTTAAATAATTGTATATTATATATGTGTTTGTATATATGACAAGCGAGATTGGGATAAGGAGGAGAAAGGAGAGCGAGATTAGGAGAATTGGGAGAGAGGCGAGCGAGAAAGGACAGAGAGTGGAAGAGAAGTCAATTGTATATGTATATCGGTTAGACAATGGTATATTATACTTGTGCATTTGTATATATGGAAAATGGGATTGGGAGATGAAGGAGAGAGGCGAGCGAGATTGGGAGAGGACATATAGTGGAAGATAGGTCAATTGTGTATGTGTATCGATTAGATGATTGTATATATACATATGTATTTGGATATTCTAGCGAATTATATACAAATGTGGCTAATTATACAAAATAGAAGGTAGCTCACATGATTAATGCATAATGTTAGTCGCGAGTGATAATTATAGCAAACTATAGTTATGATGAACAATTAAGTAGCATAAGTTTGCTTAACCACGTAATTTTTCCAATTAATATGATACAATACTTTTATGAGCAACTTTCACATATATCAAACACGAAAATTATATTTGTACGCTATAACTACAGTTTGTATAATTGCGCTTCATAGCAAACATTATGTTTGCTATCTTTTTTTTGCTATACATATATACAAAAGAAACTGGATATTTCGATATATATATATATATATATATATTGTATAATTTGTTTCAATATACATATATAAAAGTATCAATTGTATAATTTGTGTTTGTATAAAGCGTGAAAGAGACAAAGACAAAAGAAAACTGGATACGAAGAAGATCGTATTTGTATAATAATAAGTGTATAAGACAAAATATATGCATTTATATTTATATATACATTTTTCTCTCGCTTTATACAAACACAAACACAACGTATACATTTGTATTTTGTACAAAGTGAGAGAGTTGAGTGAGATCTGGGAGAGGGGAATGAAAATATGTGTATATATACAATTTTCTCTCGCTTTATACAAACACAAACATATTTTCTACATTTGTATTTGTACAAAAGCGAGAGAGACGAGCGAGAACAAGAGTAACGAGCGAAATTCCACTGAAAAAAGAGATGCAAAAATAATAACAATTTACTATGAGATACAATTAAATCAAACTATATTTATAACATTTAATTTAAATTAATAGTTTATTAACATATACAATTTTCCCAATTTTTATTTCATATCATGTAGTTGTATAGTCTCGGATCTATAAAGTCCAGCAAGAAGAAACAGTTTTGGCGCGAATAATTGAAAGCCCCTTTTCAACATCCCCGCCATTAAAGAGAACAGAAAAAAAGCAGCTCAGCAAAGATAGAGAGTAAAGCAAAAAAGCCCTAAATTCTCACAATTTCGATTTCTACAGCAATAGATCATCAATTGAATGGGCAAAAACGATAGCCAGAACCAGCTAATTGAGGCGAAGAGAGCTTACAAGAGCGCAAAAGCAGAGGGGAACAGAAAGGAGGAGGCGAGATGGGCAAATTTGATCGGCGACATGCTAAAGAACCGAGGAGAGTATGTAGAGGCGCTTCGTTGGCTCCGAATCGACTACGAAATATCACTCAATTACTTGCCCGAGAAGCAGCTTCTTCCGTCATGTCAATCCCTTGGTGAAGTCTATCTCCGCCTTCAGGACTACGAACACGCCCTCACTTTCCAGGTAAATGTGCTTAATGGTTATATATAGCTTAGCTGGTTTTAGAAAGTTATTTAGCATTACTTGAAATGTTGAGCATAACCTTTACAATTTAACTAGAGGAATATAACTTCATTTTATTTTTTGTGATATCTATTTGACAAAAAGTTCAGAAATTTAACGGGCAACAGAATCGATAGGTGAATTTGCAGTGAGCTGATAGTGCAATATTTTAGTGGCACATAGAATTTAAACTGATTAGAAAGAAATGTAATTTTTAATTGAGAAACATTGTTAAGATTGATTATCTATGTAGATGTCTAATTGGTTTCTTTGGGGATGCCTGCTATTAACTAGAAACAGATGCATTAGCTGCAAGCCACATAAGAATATTTAGGTTGCTGAGGATGAAGTGTTAAGGGCATAAATCATTGTACTTCTGTAGATGACTTCAATAAACACAATTCAAATGGTTGAGAATTTGTGACCTAGTTGTCAATGAAGTGGGTTGAGCAACACGGGGTCTTAGGTTCAAATCTCATTAGTGATAAAACATTTGGTGATTTCTTCTCAATTCTCATCTATTCTCGCCTTGGTGGACTGTTGAGAGGTGGCAGGTATCTCATGGAGCTAGTAGAGGTGCACACGATTTAGCCTGGATACCATGGTTATCAAAAATAAGTGGAAGAAAAATGGCATAGAATAAAGGCCGTAGCTAGGGGAACCCAAGATGGATTTGTTGGTTGTACAATTGGTCTAAGGGTCAAATCTTAGCAGAGTGTGGGTGTAGGTCCAACTTTTATGCTAATGTTCATTTTTTTAGTATGCTAGACATGTTAGATTGCATCAAGTTGTTGTCTGTTGAAAAGAGAAGTTCTGAAATTTGCTTTAGTTTTATTTTGCATGGGAACTTCTCTAACTCTTGAACTAAAAAGCGCACTAAATGGATGCAATATGCTTTAATTAATTGTACATTTGTGACGTTATAGTTTGTAATGGTAATGACATTTAAGTGGGCTTAAGATCTAATATCTTTTTTCGCTCTATATAATCAGTTACCTAGTTAAGGATTATTTTCTTGTTTCCTCAATATTGGTCGGTAATGGAAACAAAACTAAAGTTTGGAAAGATGGCTGGATAGACCAATCCTCTCTTAGGGAACTTTTCCAGATATGTTTCTAATCTGTGAGAACCCTGATGCTAAAGTGAGTGTCTGTTGGACAAAACAGGGATGGGACATATCTTTAAGAAGACTACTTAATAACTGGGAGGTGGAGAGGGTGGCAGCGCTATTGGGAAAACTAGCTGGAATGATTATAACCATAATATCAACAGACAAGATCCTGTGGAAACTGGAAACGTAGTAAGGCTGGAGTCTTTTGTATCAACAATGCCTACAAAAGAGGACTACAGGGGATGACACAGGGCCCAACTATAATGGGAGTCACTTTTGGAAAAGTGACATTCCTACAAAAGTAAATTGTTTCACCCGGTTGGTGATAGACAAAGTATGTTTAGCACAAGAAGTTCTACAGAAGAAAAGCAGACAACTGGTCCCTTGGTGTTTTTTATGCAACTTGACAAGGGAAACAGATAACGTCTCTTCCTGCATTGTAAGTTTGCTGCTCTAATTTGGAATCCGTTTCTCAACATCACAAGCATGAACTGGACAACGCCAGAACATACATCAGATATGTTGAGCTGCTGGATTAGGAGGTTAGGCAGTAAGAGTCAAAAGAGATGGTGGAAGCTGATACCATCATGTGTATGGTGATCAGACTGGAAAGAAAAAAATGGAAGAGGTTTTGAAGATAGATCCAATTCCATCCACAAAGTTAAATGGAATTGTGTAGTATCTCTACTTTTTTGGTGTAAACAACTTTATATAGATGATATAGATCAAATTATACATTTGATAGGAAATCTATAATTATCCCTTGGAGGTAGCCAATATACCCTTAGTGTTGAAGAATTCAACCTTACCAATTTCAAAAAAAAAAGTTTCCTTAATATTGGTTATACCAACGGCTGGAGATCCAACAGAGTTCACATTTTTCAGTACAACTACCTGTGGAATCATTACGTTAACCATATGCAAATATATGAGTGGTACTGATTTTGTCATATCACGTTCTTTTCCTGTATGCTTGGGCCTTATTTTTAGTATTAAAATCTAATCCAAGCATTTACATTCACTTGTTGACTCAGAACTTGATTGTCTGTCACTCTATGTCTGACATACATTTAGGATTTCAAGATGCTATTGAAATTATTTGATTCTTTTCAGTATATAATCGGGCAACATTGTCATTTGTCATCTCCGTAGGCATCCAATTTTGTTCTCATGATATGCATAGTGCTCTGTTCGTGCTTTTGGGATGCTAAATTGATTTCTCTCCTGCCTCTCTAATATTCATATTCGGTGAACCCCTCAAGCTCACTCTTATAAATCTGCTATTTGGATGGCAAATTCCGAACCTAATACATTTCATGAAAAAGATAAATCTTAGAGTGAAAATAGCTCATCATTGATTGAACATTGTATTTCTTTGTGCTGTTATCAAACCAAACTGACTTAATCTATTTCTATATATTTTTCCTTTTTTTTTTTTTTTAAAAAAAAAATACCTATTTCTCGTTTTGTATTACTTTTCACATAGAACATCAATTTTCCAACAATTGAGTTTGCAGCGTAAATGTTTCAATTGTTTATCGTCAATACTTATTATTTGTATGGTACAGAAAAAGCATTTAGAGCTTGCCAAGGATGAAAATGACCTTGTTGAGCAGCAAAGAGCCAGCACTCAACTGGGAAGAACATATCATGAAATTTTTTTGAAGTCGGACGATGACCATGATTCAGTTCGGAATGCTAGAAAGTATTTCAAATTGTCACTGAATCTTGCCAAAACACTGAAGAAGAATTTACAATCGAGCAAGCATTCTTTTGTGAAGGAGTACATTGATGCCTACAACAACATTGGTATGCTTGAAGTTGATCTTGATAACTTGGAAGAAGCTGAAAGAATTCTCAGTAAAGGATTAGAAATCTGTGATGAAGAAGAGTTAAGTGAGGATGATGATGGACGTAGCAGGCTCCATCATAACCTTGGAAATGTGTACACCGAGCTAAGAAATATGAATAAAGCACGGGAGCACATTGAGAAAGATATTACCATTTGTCATAGGATAGGGCACTGTCAAGGGGAGGCAAAGGGATATATAAATCTTGGGGAGTTGCATTACAGGATTCAAAAGTATGATGAGGCCATGAAATGTTATGAATGGGCTCTCAAACTGGCGAAGTCCATGGAAGATGAAGATGCTTTGATTAGTCAAGCCAATCAAAACATTGAAATAGTGAAAGAAGCACGCAAGGTAATGGATGAGATAAAAATAGGAGAACAAAGTCTCAAAAAGCTCTCAAGGGAAATAGAAATAGCTAGAGGAACAGAGGGTGAGAGGAAGTGCCTGCTCCAACAAAATTCAGCACTTGATCGTCTCATCGAGAAATGTAGTGCAATCTTTGCATGGGTAAAAGTACGTATTTCTCTTCATGCTTTCTTGCTTTTATTTCAACCACTAGTTGACGTGCTAGCATATTTCCATGATGTGTTTTCATCATCCAATATCATGCTTCCAAACCTAGTTCTGTCTTGGCAAATAAATATGGATCTTTTGCTTGACGAGCTTGTGTCGATCAGTACCCCCTCTGCTCTATTAATCCTTCTTTTTACACGTATCTCCTTTTTTCTTGCTTAATCAATTTCTAAGAAAGATTAGTTATTGGCAGTAATTTCAATGTGTTTCTTTGGCCAAAAAGAGCTGATTTAATTTCCAAAAGCCCAAACAATAATTTTTCATATCTATCTCAATAGATTGAGGTATATCAAAGAACTGAGGTCTAATTTGGAAGCACCATTTATGCTTTTAATCTTTTTTCTGGACCTCGGAGTGTGGATATTTTTGTGACAGTCTAATGACTGGAGTGCAGAGTTCCATCACATTCGTGGAACCAACATACCTCATTTCTTCTAATCTTTGTGTTCCCTTTTCATTTTATACATTGAATGCATTGTGTTAATCAAAGGAGTTTCTTGATGATAGAAATGTGACAACAGTAATTTTTTCCCCTTTTTGACTGTTTGTATTCAATTAAGAAATTGGAAGTTTTGTCATTTGGTACCTTGATTCTTGTGGTTAGCATTGTAAATTTGCCAAAAAAAAGAAGCAGACAGCAATTCAGCTCTGTGACAAAGAGAAATTAAGCGACTCATTTCTAGCCATTGGAGAATCACACCAGAAGCTTAGGCACTTTGACAAAGCTCTTAAATGGTACAACAAGAGCTTGGATACATACAGATCAATTGGAAATTTGGAGGTAATCTTGTTATGCTTAATAAATCTATCCTCAATGTCACTTTCATTCTTATTCATGAAAGATGCCTGAGATTTATGATTATATTGGGATGTGTGCACTTGGCACTTGTCGGAAACTGGAATCTCTGCAAAAGAATTGACTAATTTATATCTCTTTTTGAGTATTTAGTAATCTCTTCTTTAATACATTTACAGTGATTTCAGGGACAAGCACTAGCAAAGATCAATATTGGAAATGTACTGGATTGTAATGGTAATTGGGGAGGTGCTTTGGCGGCTTTTGAAGAGGGTTACAGGTACCCCATCTTTATTATCAGTATCTCAATCATGTGCTGAATGAGTGGTATCCAGCATACGAGTCAAATGTGCTTGCCTGCAAGAGTGTAGATGCCCGACTGGAACTAAATTTCTCATGCAGGGGTTATATGGTGTCTAAAGCTTGATATGTTGTGTTTTCTTTGTACTTCCTCTCTCTGCGTGTGTGGTCTTTCTCTCTTTTTTGGTAAAGTAGAAGATCATTATTGCATGGATACCCAACGAGAATGATCCACTCCTTAAGTAGTTCATATATTCTGTTCAGTTTTTTCATACTCCATAGTCCCAATAGGAATATAGTACTTTCTTTTTTAACATATCTCCTAATGGTATCCTCCTTAAATGGGAACCTTTTTCCTCTGCTATACGTTCCTTTTTAATACTGTACTTCTTCAAAATTTGTGTACACATCTTTCATCCCTGAAGTATCTCAAACCTACAAGTTAATTTCCGTTTAAACTACCATATAATTTCAACTCTATTTTTCATATTTGCCTACTCAAACTAAGTCTGTGATTTGGGATGCAGGATGTGTTAATACTTCTATGGACACTGTCATTTTCCATATTCTCCATTTCTGTGTGCTTACTTGATGGCATACAAGTAGCTTTACTTGAGAAACAGACAAAACGAAAAGCTGTATAAAAGAAAGCTAAAGATTCTAGAACAAAAAATGGTTAATGACGTAATTCATCAATGCTTTCCCCTTCTGATATCTGCCAACTATATCATCATTTTGCAGGATTGCCATTCAGGCAAAGAAGCCCTCGATTGAGTTGTCTGCTCTAGAAAATATGCACTATAGCCAGATGATCAGATTTGATAATGTGGAAGAGGCCAGGTAAAATGCTTTTACTCCTGAAGTCCTTGGATTTTGGTCCATCAGTTACATGTTACTGAAGAAGTAAATGCCTAGATTTTCTTGTCTTGTGCATAGTCTACATATTGAATATCATTGTTTATTAGGGATTTTGTGTGTACAGATAACCATATATATGTATGTGTGTATATATATATTTCTTTGTCAGTAATAAGGATGAAACATTACAGGAGGTTGCAGTCGTCAATTGACAAATTGAAGCAGTCAAAAATTGGAGATCTTGAAGCAGAAAATGTCGCAGGGGATTGCTGTTCTGAAAGTGAAACAGAGGTCGGCAACCTATCGCCAATCACGTCATATGATAGCATTACACCAAAGAAAGCTAAGAGGGGTTTCAAGAAATCAAAATCTTACAGCAGTGAAGATGAATTTAAGGATCTGCCTTTGAAATCACTAATCCGTCCTAGTAAGAATCTATCTAAGCTGAAATCAACTTATGTAGAAACACCTATTGCTACTACTGAGCTACCTGATTCTCCGTCTCCGAGCATTTCGAGACCTGCTGGTAGTCAAGCAGTTGGTCGTAAACGTGTCCGCCTTGTTCTCTCTGATGACGAAGATGATAATGAGGATGTATACAGCTCCAGCAGGATTATTTCTACTCCTCTTGAGGGTGAAATGGGCCATTGCTCAAGAAGAATCTCTCACAAGTGTTCTGTAGAAGCTGTTGCTACTTCTGATGAGTGTGAGTTGGTCTGCCGCTACTAGTAAGTTTATATCATGAAAGAAATAGAACACTGATCAGTTTTTGGGTAAATTTGCAGCTAAAGACACAAAACATCGCTGTAGTCCTTCTCATGAACTGAAGGTATTCAATTGTTTTACAAGAATCTGAAGAAATAGCTTCCTTCTGGAGAATTTGATCAAGTTCTTGTTATTAACAAGAAAGTTGATTGTGTGGCAGGTAGTTTCACCAGTTGGTTCAGGATGTGCTGTCAGTGCTTGTACCCCTATTAATCTTGAAGAAAGTACTTGCTCCGACAAATCTAGGACTCCCGAGTTAGGTTTAAGGGACGATAAGGATTTCACATATTCAAGCACAAAAAGGTCTGCTCCAAAGTTTAGTTATGGAGCTTGTGGCAGAGAATTGGATGCAGATGTTTCTGGCAATGATAGTATTTCTGATCTCACTCTGCATGCTTGTGGTGAACATTGCGTGAGTGTTAATTAAGCCTCAAGATATTATGTTACTGGCCATAATTGTTAATACAGAAAGTTAAATACCAAGTCAGTTTATATGTTTCTGTTTTCACCTTAAGTTAGTGATAAGTCTAACTTTATGTCTATAATATGCAATACAATAACTAGGCCATTGACCCATCACATGTAAAACATTTGATGTTTTTGGTTCATTATAGGAAATATTGTCAAACATTAACATATTTAGTGTGATACTGTTATTACACTGCAATATTTGACTATCTCTCTTACTTGATCTGTTTAACAGCAACATATTCTCTTCAGAGTTGGCAACAATGTAGTACATGTGAAGTGGGATTCAGGTAATGCTGGCACAAAGCTCAGCTTAGAGCAGATGAAAGTTGAGGTAGCATGCTTGTTCTATTTACAGCTCTCAGCTGAGGAGAGATCTAAAGGTAGGGACAAAAAGTTTCAGTTTGTAGTTAGTCTCACACTCTCACCTTCTCAAATTGTTGATTTATTACTTTTCACGAGGCATCAACCGGTATTCAGTGAAGAACAAGAAGACATAGCTACTGCAACTCATGAATGTTCCAGTGGCCAGTGCTATGCAAAATGAGCATTTTGAATACAACAATAATGCATCAATTTTTTTTTATTATTTAAGGTTTATTATTGCTCCTAATGCTACTGCTGCGGCTACTCCTATTATCAGTATGAGAACTAGTAAGATTTTCTAAAATACCATAGAGCAGCAAAGAAGCAGGTTTTTTATATACTTTGTTATCAGAATTTTTTAAGGAACCTTGATAAAGGTTGATACAAAGCTGCAGAAAGAGTTCAAGTGATCTGCTCTATCCGTTGAATGTATTTGTATAAAATTACTGTGAAGTGCAGACAATCTCCGGATAAGTTTGTTTTCTAATTTGTCTTGGCATCACATGTCAGTCATCTGATATAGATTAATTTCTTCATAGGCCTAGTGCCAGTCATCCAACATATGATGCATGAAGGAAGAGTTATAGAATCATTAGAAGCAGTTAATATCCTAAAAGATAATATGGCTGGGAAGGCATGCATTGAAGTTTCAATTGATGGTATGTTTCTTCTGATCTGTTCCTTCTCGGATACTCATTTTCCTGTCCTTCAAATGCTATTTTTTCAAATCGTTCGTAGTTTCCTCCTTGTTGAAAGAGTAAACTCAAATGTGTTTCTAATTCTCTCAAGTTGTGAATACAAAACTTGTTAAGGATGCGAAGATGACTTGAAATTTACTGCTAGATGAAATTTTGAAGAAGTGGTATAGTACTGATATCTTTTTGGGTGTATTTTCGAAAATACCTCCTACTAGCCCCCTTATTATAATTGCATAGAAAATCCTACACATATTTACATCCTATATCAAGGATTTTTAAAAATAGAAGACTGGTGGCAACATGTTATATGGGTTAATATTCCTAAAATTTAGCATTAAGCAACAACTCATTCCTAGAAATAGATGACTGTAATCCATGCTACCATTCTCCAGTTGTCCTTCCATATAGTGAAGTTTGTGCTATCAAACAGTTAAGCAGACAAGGACTTGGTCATCATCTCATTGTGGCAGCCTTCATGATGCCGAATATGGCTTTTAGGTAGCTAGAAATGTATAAAGGAGAAATAATATATTGGTTTGGAACACATGAATGTACTATTTCCTAATAGAGATATTTGCTTTCCCTGCTCTTGAGATTGCTATGGAATTAATGCAAATATCTATAATGGCTATGGCAAGTCTTAATAATTTTATGCAACTAGAGGAGGAAAAAAACAAGAAAAAAGTTTTCTTGAAAGATGAAGTCTTTTTGGGAGTCGGTTTGGAAATCAAAAAAAAAATCAAAAATTGTTGGCTATTTTCAGATTTTGCAATGTATAAAGCCATGTCATTTATATCCCCTACATTTAAGCTTCAAATTTATCATCAGCAGTATGGGTTCCAAAACATCTCATGAAACTGTACATTGATTGCTGCGAGGAGCTGTCTCAGCCACCGATCTTGAAGGTTCTTAAGATGCTGTACAACCAAGAGGTATGATACAAATTTCATTACATTTTTAACAATACCTTAGCTTTTGTTTCAAAGATGTCAGAGCTTTTGTGGAGCATTCATATTCATTAACAAGTTAGTAGCTTGTCAAGGAGTTGATATAAACATCTCTGAACTAAATTATTTTTTGGGTTGGGGTATTCTCTTAGCATGATTTTGTAAATTAGAACCGAACCTAGTTTTCACATCCCAAAATACCTCCTAGATGTGATTGACACCTGCTAACATCATTGCTCATTGGTTGGGAGAACCAAAAATTCACAATTTCACACACTTATCCAAAGTATCTAAGTGCTGAGAGCATTATGCGCAAGTCTAAACACATTAGTAATAATCAACAAAAGGAGAATAATAATCCCACAAAATTCATAATCAATCCATTGATTCAACGAGCACCAAAATACCAATTCTCTAGCCCAAATTCCACAATAAGACCATGGAGCATCTAATAGAGTTACATGAGTTTAGCCTCCACGAATAATGTGAAGGCGCACCTCAGCAACAGGATCTATGCGAATGGACTCGTCAGCCACTAGTCTCACCCTCTGCAACAGTGTTTGCATGGACATGCATGTAAGGAGTGAGCTATATATAAATATAATTCAGTAAGATCCTTGATCCACTACTTTAATACCCCTGGAACAAGTATTAGAAAATACAACTACACAACGAACATGTAACTGATATGCAAAGGAATATACTTCATAATATAATGCTCAATAAGTCCTAAAAAATGTTCAAAAAGGACACTACCTGTTTCAATTTAATCACACTCAAAGCTTGTCGTAAACGGTAGTGAAGGAGATCAGCCTAGCACTCCGATATGTCCATGACAACATATATAATGCCTCAAAGTATACTACGACAGCATGTACAAGACCCCTAACATATTACGACAACTATGTATGCCCCTAGTAACTTTTTTTTTTTTCGTCTCAAAAGAAAAGGAAGATATCCAACGTCACACCACATATCACTTCTAAAAAAATAATTCGATATTCTTCCCAAAATATAATGGGACCACTTGCCCTAATATATTTTAACTCCATCAGCCAAAACAGTGCAACAACAAGGATAGCGCAGCAACAAGAATAAAAGAATTTAGCTGTTTCAATATCCCAGACAAAACTGTTAATATCTTAAAGTGGGGCTGCACATGATTTTTTTGGACGGAGACATAATAGCAATTTTAGCAATCGTATTTAAATCAGAGCAAGAAAATGAATGTATTTACATAACCCCCTAATCATTAGTTTGATTGCTTCTTTTTATATATCTTTACCAGGTGTCGGAGGATGAAGTCGTGGTATCTGATTGCGAACTGCAAGATATATCAGTGACACCATTAATCAATGCCCTCTATGTGCACAAAACTTTTGCTGTCTTAGACCTTTCACACAATCTGTTAGGTAACAGTCATATGGTCAAGATCTTTCTTCATACTGCTACCTGAAAAGTGCACATTCCGAATTGCTATTTATGATTATCAAATAGCTTGATTCCTAGCCATTATCATTTCTGTGAAATATAATTTCACCTTTTTGCTGTTCTTTTTCCTAATCTTGGCAATGTACCAGGAAATGGAACAATAGAGAAGCTTAAACAAGTATTCATCGCATCAGGGCAAAAATATGGTGGTTTGACCTTGGATTTGCACTGCAATCGACTTGGTTCAACTGCCTTGTTCCAGGTTTTACTAAATAATTATTAGAACTTTGAGATAAGACTTTCTTTGCCTCTTAAATGTGATATACAATGTACTCGTGAATTGTGCACAACACAGCCATGTTCTTGCTGAAGATATCATGCTCTGAGGGCAGCAGTTAATGTAGCATTTTCTGGTTTTTCAAGTCAAAATATATATGACATCTTCTGTAGCTTAAATACTTACTTCCAACTCCATGAATATATTGGAAGAGTTTGACGTTTTAAAGTTTGCCTTCCTCAAGGCAAACTTCCAACTAACAGTTTTTATTATGGGTTACAAAGATTAGGATAATGTGTTTATTATGTATTAAGATGATTAAAGGAGGGTATAATGACATTTTTTCCTCTGCTTTTCTCATACAATTAATAAGATAGCTATTGAGAAAGCATTTTTAAGATACATTCTTTATGAATGTCAATTCATGGTTTTTGCAAGTACTTCGTGCATAAGTAAAGTAATTTTTGTAATCCTTTTGGAGGGGAAGTAATCCAAGAAGAAACATTTGAGTATTTGACTGATTTTGGATTGAATCTTGATGAGAGCGAATATGAAAAATAGCAAAACATCTTAGTGCTTTTAGAGTATTATTAGTAACAACTCAATTTTGAGAAATTTCTAGAGAACAACTGGCCTAGTGAATCAAATCTCTAGTTTCTTGAGGGCTTTGTTGTTTTGTGTAGTTGCTGTCAAGATAGCTTCCCCGGATGACTGATTTGGATCATTACTAGTTCATAATTTATCTGGCTACCTCAGAAAGTTGATTTTCCAGATATTCCATTCTGGTATCTGCACTAGAACTTTATGAACAATTCCACTTTCAGAAAATAATTTCTAAATTTAAAATTGAAATATTCCTCTCCATTATCTGTTTTGGAGGCATGACATTTAGCATGAAATTGATCCTGAATCATTTATAGAAGTTTCAGAATATGAAGAGACTCTGAATTATCTCTCATGAGAAACTCTTAGTCAATCCAGGTATGGTCTTTATGCCTCAAATGGCAGAAAAGTATGTAATGCTGATAATGTTAGTTGGGTAGATAGATTTGCAACTCAGGCAGTCACCTAAACTGTTTTATTTAGTTAGATTTTGGGGGAGACACAATAAAGTCACTTATGATTTGAGATCATCCACATGCCACACTTTGTTATCTTTCTTTTGTTTGCAGTCGAGCTGATGAAAGACATAACATTCTGAATTGATCCAGTAGAAAGTCTTATCTGATTGTACAAATTTACAGATTTGTGAATGCGATGTTCTATACGCCCGATTGGAAGTACTCAACTTATCTGGGAACCGTTTGACTGATGCATGTGCATCATATCTTTCAACTATCTTGCAGAACTGCAAAGGTATGGAGATTCTCGCTCTTTTATATTTTAAAAATAAAGCTATCATCTAGTTGCTTTTCATGAAGTACGTATGCTGTAGCTTCCCCTTCTGCATGAAATGGATGAGTGCTAGATTAGCCTAAAACTGGCAAGATATTGAGTAGGCTCCATATTTAACGGCTCATTACAGGCTCTTCTAGTTGCAGTGTTCGTCAGCTTATTCTCAAATTCTCACATAGCTCTTCTTCTGCAGCTCTTTATAGTTTAAATATCGAGCAATGTTCAATCACATCTAGAACAATTCAAAAGGTTGCTGACTCACTGACTTCTGGATCAGTGCTTACACATCTTTCTCTAGGTACACTTATAATTGACTATTTGAACGATAGTTCGAAAGAATGTTTCCTTTTCGATGCATTACTTATTTGTCTCAATCTTTCATTGTATAGGACACAACCAACCAGTAGCGGCAAATGTCGTTATAAATCTTTTGGTTACACTTACCAACTTAAAGAGGCAAGTATTTGAACTTCGTTGACTTGCTTTGTTCTTCTTTATACATGTAAAAGCTCAAGATTTGTTCAAGTATTACAAAGGGCACAATCTTGTATTTCATGTTATAGATTTCAAGAGCTTAGTTTGAAGGGAATAAAGCTAAGCAAGCCTGTAATAGAGAGTCTTTGTCAACTTATCAAGAGCTCTTGCTTGTCTGGATTACTGCTTGGAAACACTAGCATAGGGACGGTGAGTGACTCATCTACCTTATAACTTTTTTTCTGTGGTCTTTAATTGAAACAAACGAAAGCCTTGGAGTAACAATAAAGTTGTCTCTATGTGACCTATAGGTCACGGGTTCGAGCCGTGCAATCAGTTATTGATACATTTGTCAGGGTTGCCCTTTTCTTGTCTTTAAGTAAAATTGATATCACTGGGATGTCTCTGCAGGATGGAATGTTAAAATTGATGCAATCATTGTCCAGAGAAAGTCAAGAACTAAAGCTTGACGTTTCATCTTGTGGTCTGACACCTGACTGCATTGTCAGATTAAATGCAGAAGTTTCTGTATTTAATAGCATAGTTGAGCTTGACCTTGGGGGTAATCAGCTCAAGCAGGAGGTCTGTTTCACTCTCTTATCATTCATTACTTCAGTAGTTCAGTTCCTTCCTTGTTATGTGTGCCCCTTGAAAAATGATACCTAACACGGAGTGAAGTGCGTGGAACCTATCAGAAAAAGGGTAGAGCAGAAACATAGTTGATGCCCTTCCTTCTGATTATAATACCTGTCTGAACAATTGTTGTCATTGCAAAGGTAGCGGGAGAAGACCAAAATAGTATATGAACGAAGAGTGGATTAATAAAACAGTCACCAAAAAGAGATCAGTGAATTATAATGAAGGAAGACCATTGGTTGGGAAGCAGTATAAGGCTATTTGTTAGTAGACAGAAACTACTTAGATTTCTATGTACAACAGACTCCTTATACATGAGTTTAGACTATCAGAAATAAGGAGATTTATTTAGTAAGAAAAATTACTTAATTATGACAGAATTAGAAATAATATGCCATACTGATAACCTTAAAACATAGAATAGATCTATAACATTCTAACGTATAGCTGGATTAATTCTCGACTTCTGACAATATGCATGTAGTGGAAAGCTTTATGTTCCTTCACCCTACCCCCGGTATGGTAGACTTCTCAATATACACACTTGGATCAGTTAATCTGTAAATACTCCACTAAAATGTTATAAATGTGTGTAAATGCAGGGTGGCAGGGCATTGGCAGCAGCAGTGAGTAATCCCCAATGTTGTTTTCGAGTCCTGCTATTACAGAAATGTCAACTGGGACTTCTTGGCATTCTTTCTATACTAAAGGGATTATCAGACAACTATTATCTCGAAGAGCTCAACGTGGCTGAAAATGCAGATCAAAACGAAATTCATGCTTTGCTACATGATCTATGCTCAAATGTCCTCCAAACAGATATAAACCTTTTAGAGCATACATCTGAGGTATCTGCAGCTAATGCTAAAGAAGGTTGTCAAGAAGGTTTATGTACACTCAATACGGACTATAATCAGCTTGAAGCTCCTGATAGTGAAGATGAGCAAGTGGAAGTAGATGTTACAGAGCGAGCTACGAATCAGAGTTGTATAAAGAATCATTCTAACTTAGATGAATATGAGTACATTCAAGAGCTTCCAGCTGCTATTCAAATGGCAAAGAACTTGCAACTCTTAGATCTTAGTAATAATGGGTTCACGAAACAGCTAGCTGAAAGTTTGTATGCTGCATGGGGATCTAGTTCAAGAAGTGGTTCATCGCGGGGACACATCGAAGGTAATACAGTTCATCTGTCAGTTGAGGGAGTCAAATGTTGTTATCTGAAGCCTTGCTGCAGAAGGATTTAAGTTATATAGATTCACCTTTTGTTTGTAATATTGCCATTAACATCAATCAGAAGCCTCACAAAGGTTCCTAATTATTAAAACTTAGTAGTGAAATCTAACTTAAGTGTATATAATATAGCTTTTGGCAATTAGGTTGGGATTAAGCCAATTATATTTGTGTTTTGAAAAAAACATAATTCTTGATGGATTGTTTTGTTTTATCAGTGTCTATTTATCCAAAGCATTCATCAGAAATGATACTTAAATAATTTTTATTTCGAATTTAAATTGATTTTTTTTGACAAACATGTCTAAAACCTAAATTTCTAATGTTGAAGTTACATAAATCTGAAAAACAATATTTATTCTGGCCTAATATGAACTCTTAACTTTCTAGTACTAAGTTGTAATATATTATTACTCCCCCGTCCGGTATTGTTTGTCATGGTTTCTTATTTTAGAGTCAAACTATAAAAACTTTAACTAAAATTAGGTGTATTTTTTCATCATATTAATATGCAAAAAATTGTAATTTATAGTATTTTTCATATAGTTTTAGAATTTCTAACTTTTGTTTAAAATATTGAATTAATGTGATCTAATTTACTTTTGAAAATTAGTGATTTTCAATAAGCGCAACATGACAAACAATTTCGGAGTATTATTTCATATTTTTACTATAATAAGATAAAGAAATGAAAAGGTGTAGAAACCTTAACCTAATGTAAAGTTGCACGACCCATATTTTCAAGCCCTAAAATCATGGTGATTGATATTATGCAACTATTTGTGGAAGAATTGATGATGGGATGGGGGTGAAAATTAAACAATAAGTAGATACTTTAGGGAAAGTTTTGTTTACCACTCAAACTTTAGTTTATATTTAAAACTATTTAAAAAAAAATTAAAGTAAGATAAAAGATAAACCTTTTCCTCTTTTTGATAATTTACCATCCTCATTATTTATTCCCACACTACCAACTTTACTTTTAATGACTTAAATCAAGCTATAATTCTCCCCCCTCTCAAGTAGTTTGATTTAAATTAAAGAGATTCAATATATTATATATATATATATATATATATAAATATTATAATTTTATATAATAGGTATAATTTTTTTTATCAAATGAAGTTTAGATGAATCCTTTACTCTTAGCTGCCTCCACTCCTTATATGCATAAATCCTCTATTCATTATTTATTTTTACATGTGCATATTTCAAATGATATATCAAACCTACTTTATTGATTAAAAGGGTAAAAGTTGAATTTAAAAAAGAAATAGAGTTTTATTGGATCCAAACTATGCCACCCTGGCCACAATTGAAGCTTCTATTTGTTTTCATCTAAGTGAAACCATTTATGGTATTGTTCTAATTAATTAATAGCATTTGATATTGGTGAATAAAAAGAAATTTATGGGATTCAAACTTTGGTCCCAATTGAACCTTTTAAAATGTTAGGTTAAAGGTCTATTTTGTATGTACATATATTTTTTTTTTCACTAAATTTTTATGTATTTGATGATGAAATTAGAATTTTAATTTTATGAGTTTTAAATTTTACAAAGACGATTTTTTAGTAATAATAACTGCATTCTAAATTTAATATTTACATATTAGTGAGCTTTTTAACATAATTCTACTATTTAGCAAAATTTACTGAGTACGATCGAACCCGCATATAAGCTACTAGCTCCGTCTCTAACAAGCTTCTCTTGCACACAAACAAACACACATGCTCACACACACGAGGTATTTGATTGACAATATTCTTGTTAATCAATTATTTGAAAAGAATATTATTAATAATATACAAAAAGCCAAAAACCAAAAACAAAAAATCACGCGTGAAAGAAAATCTTGAAATAATGAATTTCAATTGGTGTTTAGTAATTGCACCGCCAAATCCAATATTGCTATCATAATCACCAAAAGATGAAGTAGTAATAATAATAAATTAAGATAAATGATGGTAGAAAAGTACTGAACAATTAACAGTAACAAATCATAATATAAAACATTATGATAATTTAAAGTTGTGATAATTAAAAACATTAATTAAAAGATTAAAAGGGTAAAAGTAAAAAAGGAAGTAATCATCACGCATGGTTTAGAATGTCGTTTGGGCCTCATAGAAGTAAGAAAATGGGCCCATTCGAAGTAGAAGCCTTTTATCCAAATGTCAAATCTTGGCCCACATAAAAGAGAGCCCATATTGAAATAAGAGGTTGAAATATCCGGTGTCTGATACTCGCATTTGAGTTCGACTAATTTGAATTCGAGGTGCACAGGGATCCCATTCCCTCAACTCAATATACTTGATCTATATGTCTCGCTTCTTTTATTCAATTTGAAATACTTGAACGATCGATCTAGTCTAGTGTCTTATACTTGCATTGGAGTCAGCTAATTTGAATTTGAGTTGTGTAGGATCACATTCAGGGAAAAATGCTTCATATCGAAGATATTTTTTGCTCAAAGATCGAATTCGAGAACTCTAATCAAGAAAGGGACAACATAAGTGAATAAATCTTTTTGGATTGAAGTGAAATGAGGTATTTGGTTGATTTGATGTAAAAATTGTAAAGTCATTAAGTATTTGATTTGATTGAATTGGTTTTAATTTAGTTGGCATTTGATGTATAATTTTGGGATTTGAGACATTTGATTTGACATTAGCAATGAGTTTGTATTTGCTTGATTGGAGTCTAACTATAGTCCAGACAATTAAATGTGTGGTTTAAAGTGCATATAAAAATGGAACTTTTACAAGATTAATTAGATGGATATAATAAATCATCTCCTTAAAAATTAATACAATATGTTTTTTTTTTGTTTCAATTTATTCGATCTATTTCTTTTTCAGTCAGTTAAAAATTAATGACATATTTTTTCATTTAGCAACATTGTGCAAAGTTATACAATTTTTAAAACAATTTTAAAATATTATACTTTTTTAGATAATTTTTAAATTTTGTGTTAAATCAGATTTACGATACTATTATATTAAAATATTTAAACACTCCTGCCGCCAGCAATATTATTCATTAGAAATTTCACAAATAATTTGATGTAAGAAACATTTTTTGTTTTCCACTTTTTCTGATTAATTAAATCAAGCATTCATGTGACATAAAATGCACATGAGTCAAATAATTAATTATGATTAATAAAACTCATTAAAGAAAATTGACAATGAAAACAAAATTACTGTTAGGTCACAGGTACCAATCCAAACTCTCAAATCTCAACAATATCAAATAAAAATAATTTAGTACAATTTTTTAAAATATACATCATTTTCTTAATTGTATTCGACATTTTAAAATAAAGATAATTTAATGAACTATTATATTTATAAATTTCTTAATATTTTTTTTGTTTTATTTTAGTGGTACTTATTTTGAGGAGTATCAATTTATTATTTTCACTTTCTGTTATTTTGTGTACTCATAATGAAATCCTGATTATAGTCATTCTACAAAATTATTAACAATCATTAGGGAAATTAAAGGAGAGTATAAAAAAACTTACTCTTAAGGTTTTTGTATTTTAGTTGGTCTAGAATATTGGATTAGTCCTTTCAAATTTATTTTTAAGATATCAAAATTGCATATTCTAAGAATTTTTACTATGTATTCATAATCTATCAAGTACTATTCTTTTTTAACATCGACTTCAGATATATCTTTTTCAGCTTGAATAAATTATTATCCAAATGTCAATTAAGATGATCAATTTAAATTTAATCGATTTATTTTAAATCATTAACTGCTTAAAATTAGAGAAGATTAAATTAAGCAAAGATTAATTTAAATTACAATTATTCTAAACTTTGTCCATATGTCAATATGATCAATTGTTTAACTTAATTAAATTATAGATTTATGTATACCAAGGATAAGGTACTTAATTATAAATCCTTGATTAATTAGTCAATGGCCCATTGACTATGCTGACTTGTCATTTCAACTAAAATAAAACCAAAATATAAACCACATTGACTATTAATATTTCTCAAAAAGCTGTTGAACCCATCAAAATTTTGCAGTTTCATAATTAAATATAATAATTTTCAGCTATTTAGGGAAACTTTTAGTTTTTTTATATTTTACTTTTGGCCTTGAAATGTGGAAAACATTTTTTAATAATATGAATGACAATAAAATATTTGAGGAATTAGTATTTTAAAATAGTGGTCAAATAATTTATGTTAGCATAATCCTAAACAAGAGGGGTCCCCTTAAACATATTTAGAAACAGATCCATAGATTTAAGGATTGCAATATTTAAATAATTTATTTTTTTTGGTCAGAATATAAAATTATTTTAATCTAACTTTTGCCGAAAGCATGTAATTAAAGGATTCGTTTTGCTTGTTGGTAAATGCAACGTTACAAAGGATTACTTAAAAGATACTATAAGTATTATATCATAATAATTCTACCACGTTGTTGTGTGACGCCGTCGATAAGGTCGGATTGATGAGTGTGAATTAAACAGGATTGATAGATTTTTAGGTTAATAAGTTTTTGGAGATAAACTATACATATGGCGTGATATCTTATAAGAATTTCATATTGAAATAAAAAAGGAAAACGAACAGTTTTATAAGACATAAATAAAGTTTATATTGTACACGTGTTTTTAGGGCTTGATGTACATATGTGGCGGAATTCGAAAGACAAATCTATGAGAGCTAGATACATGTCATGCATTTGAATCGTGACAAATATAGTATAACTAGAGCCTGTAATGGCACCCTGATAGCTAGGGGGCAGATTAATTAAGATTAACAAGCTTCTCGACTAACAAGTTTAGCATGATTTAAGTTTACATGATACACACGCTTTTAAAGCCCCATATATAGCTTGAAAGACCAATACATGTAGATCTCAGTTGAAAATGAATAATACATATCATAAACTTAAATTATGAATTCGTAATAATTATCAACAAGGCCGAGAGTATTAAAGTAAGTTAAACCTAAGCAAAAATGAGTAGTAAAACTATATTTATTTTAGATCGTGATAGAAGACTACATTTATCAGAACAAGTAATTAAGACTAAGCATCATAAATCATAAGTTAGTAAAACTTAAACGATGAAGACTTAGCGTTTGTGACAATAATAAGTTATGATGATATCATAAAGATTATCGTATCGAAAAAAAATTCTATTTTAATAAATTCTAAATAAAAATATTTTAATCGCACGAAGCATGAAAATATTTATTGGTCCCATATATATATATAAAGGAAAGTTGATATTTATATACAGCTCACTTTTTTTTATTTTTCCAATAAAATAAAGTGAAATATCTTTCGAAAAACAATTTTTTTTAAGGGATATAAAAAGATAAACATGATGCAATTTACATGGACAATTTCTTGTTATATCATATACATATAGTGAGATAAAGACATTTATTTATTTGTATTCCATTAACCAGATACACTTAATTTATCAATAATTCCGGGTCCATTATTTGATTATACTATAACTACAAAAATAAACAAACACCTAATTTTAAATTCTCAAGAAATTTGGTTTTCAATTAGATTCCCTAATTTTTATTTCGAATAATTCCTCATTTTTCTTATTCCCTTAATTAAACTTTTTCTCTTCAAACTTTGGATTCCATGCTTTATTTTAAAAGCAAGTAGTAGTACATAATTTCTTAATTGTTACTTTCTTTTTTAGTTTCTCGAATTTCTGATACTCCGATTTTGAAGTTCAATTAATTCAGATGCACACATTTCATGATCTATTTTTTTTTTGAGATTGTGCTTTTGAAATAATTTTTTTACTATGAGGATCTAAATTCGAGACATCTGATTAAGAATGAAGGAATCTCAATTATTCTATCACAATTCATGTAGATACTAGCCGTCACTCTTTTGGTGATTTTTTTTTATAAATAAATAAAAGAAACTAAAAGTATTGGTTTTTATGATAGGAATTTTTGTAGGGAAAATCATGAACAATAATGGGGACACATTTGTCTTAAAATCATTACAAACGCCTATACTAATTATATTCGAGAAAATCGGTGAAAACTTTACTTTTAACTGCTCATTGTAGTGATTAAAGTAATGAAAAAGAACCTGTGTAATTATACACAAATCTAGAATCATTTTTGGCACATAATTAATGAACAAATACACATACGAAAAAAAAATTGAGAAAAAAAGGTAAAAATACTATCTGATATAATTATAATAAAATATCAAAATTGTAACCGATATATGTAACGTGAAAAATAACACGTGTCTCAAAATATTAATCGACGTATCCAAACACGAAAATATGACAAAATTATATTTTATAGTAAATTACATGATAAACTACTCACTAAACCTAGGTCTTTACTATGGACGTAGTGTTGACATGAATTTTGAAAAATAGAGAAAATATTGACTTTGGTGTTTTGAAATTTTAAATGCTAATTTTTAAATAACGTGAAAAATAATTGAAAAGAAAAATTTTAAAAATTTACTTGATGAAATGGGTATGATGAAAATTTGAAGCAAACATAATTTTCACCTGAATAAGTAAAATAAATTTAATTATTTAAATAATATTCCAAAGGAAATAAAATTTTAAAATAGAAATATGACATTGACAGCATTATTAATTATTATATATTAATTTGGTATGGAGTACGGTATGAGTACTAAATAAATAAATGGTTTACGTGCGCAGCTGTATCTAAATATATATGACATTAGATATTATTATCAGTATCAGTACGACTTAATAAATAGGAGTTAGTAGCTTTTACTGTTGACATTATTAGTCATAAAAACAAACAAAAATAAAATAAAATCATTTTTATTAATTATTTTAATAAATAAATGTTCTCGTTGTTAAGACTGATTTTAATTAAATTTTTCGTTATATATAAAGAATGAGGAATCTAATAAAACGATAATCAAAATATAATTTGTCTATTCATTATATTTGACTAATCTTATTCAATTTCGATATGTAAAAAGAAGAATTGTTGCGAATCAGCATAAAACTTTGTCAATTTAATATAAGACAAAATTTTATTTATCACAAACGTATAGTTTTAGAAGAAAAAAAAGTTATATCAAAATAATTGACATGAAAAAAATAAAAGAAATAAAGAAAACAACACAAAATTTTGGTGTAATTAATTGCCCAAAGTCTTTTGTAAAGTTGGTCTTTGCATGCTCAAAAATTATGAAAAAACACCATCAAAATTCGTAGTAAAATGATAAATATTTCTTTACTTTTAATTATATAGAGATTCTAAATTTAAATTTTTGAAAGTTGAATCATTTTTGATGATACATACTTATAACGAGACATGTTGATACAAAATCGAACTTGTCAAAACCAAAAACAAATATCAAATACAAGATAGAATACCAAAGACAAAAAAAAATTAAAACATTCAAATAAAACTTGATATAAAGTCATTTCATCTTGTATTATCATGATCTCTTCTATGTATACATAAATTACATACACAAAGCTTTTCAAAGCATACTAATTAATAAAGACCAAAATACCCCCACCCCCACCACCCCCACCC
>NC_028647.1:573630-614287 GCF_001406875.1 Solanum pennellii
CCTCTCACCTCCAAGCTAGCTAGATGATGATCAATTATATTTTGATCCAAAAAACCCAAAAAAATGTTCTTAATTTTTTCTCCCCTTTTCATTTAATATCCCTTCTAGTCACCATGACCCAAAAAAAGAAAAAAATACAGCCTAACACAAAATACCCTTAAGTCAATTAACAAAAAAAAAAGATCTTAAAATTACCCAAAAAAATGTACATGTGTTCATCCAAGAAATTAAGAAGAAGAAGAAGGATTAGTAGTACCCAAAAAAAAAAAAAGTTGGCAATATTTAATTTGTTGAAATAATCTTCATGGTGATCTCCAAGTACTCTTTAAACCAATGTCATTATGTTTTCTTGATGGACCAGAAGCTGGAATTGGGATTCTTTTTGGCAATAAGTTCCAAAAATGGCCATGATTGTAAGAGTTTCTTTGGTTATTTATTGTATTGAATACTTGTGAGTTGCTTCTTGAACCATGACAAAAATGGCCAAAAATAGAGATTAATAGAATAGCCATCCATAAGACAAGTATTTTTCTTCTGAAAAAGCTTATCATTCTTGAAACTTAAAATCACAATGGACAATTTAGAAAGAGTGCTAATTTAGAAAAAGAAGAAAACATATGTAAATCTATTGGCAAATAAGGTTAGAAAGAAGGAAAGAAAGAAGAAGAAGAATGAAGACATATGAAGTAGAAAGTTTTGAAAAGTTTGATAAGGCTTTTTGAAAGGGGGCCATTTGGTTTGGGTTATAGAGAGTAATGACTTGATAGGTAATTGAATAAAGGGAAAAAAAATTAATAAAAAGGAAAAGAAATGGAAAAAGGAAAGAAGAAATGATTCAAAGTTATACAATATAATCTACGTATATTTTATTCTTTCAAATTTCACTCTAGATATATTTATCGTTATTATTTGAACACATCACTAATAATATTGGTAATGTCTGAATATATTCTATCTTTTTATATAATTATTGTTATAATTCTAGGTTGATAAAGTAAAATATACTGACAAGGGTTGTGATAGAGTTAAGTACTTTTCATCGTTAAAAAAATATCTCGAGTTCAAATATCTTTACCTACGAAATTGTCTTTGTTAGAGAGCGTTTTATTCTTTAATGTGAGACTTTCCAATACGAATTCAGATTTAATCGAATTTCAATATATATATTGAACTTTGGAGGAAAAATCAAATAATATATTTTAACTTACTACTTATTTTAGTTCATCAAATATAATAACCTTTTAACTTTCAAAATTTATTTATTTTTTCACCTTCTTTATCAAATACCAACATAAAAAATGAAAATAATTATATTAGTGGAAGTAAATCAAAGTTTTTTTTTTTTTGGGGTTGGGGGTAGGGGTATGTTGGAGAAGAGATGGGGGTTATGGCATTTTATGGATTAGGTGAGTGATTGGTCCTACTAAAATATTAATGGACAACTAAGGCTCTTTGGCACTGTTCCACAAAAAAGGATATCATGTCCCCTCTTTTACACTATTCCTTTTGCTAGTCTTTGATTTGATGCTTTCCTTCTAAACATATATATATAAAATCTTTAATGTTTTTATCACTTACTTTCCAATATTTTACTAGTGATGAAAATCAATTTCATAAACTATGTTATCAACTTTAAACTAAAGAGTTTCAATATCAAAGACAAGTTAGAGAGGTTATTTATGTATATGGCCGATAAAAAAAGTTTATTTCATATCGATTATATTCATGATCACTTTATATTATGTTATCAGTTTTAACCTAAAGAGTTTTGAACGCTAAGAAAAATTGGAGAGACTGTCTATATACATATTTGGCTAATAAAAAGGTATACCATATAATATAGTACATATATCTTACACATATATTCCATATAATTCAATATGTATGTATTGATACATTTTATTCCTATTCTTATAGAATTACAAAAAATTCTTAAAATTAATTAATAGATTTTTGATACATTACGCTCCCCAATTGGAATAAAATATGATTGTCACCCAACTTTGTGTGAACCATTTATAATCTACTAGCTAAACAAACATTTTGTATTATACTCTATAATTGAAATGAATCAATAATATTCTCGATCATAAATACCTAAAAAGCTATTTAAAAGCGTCTAATAAGATAATATCTAAAATAATCTAAAACGTTCAAACAATAGATAATGAGAGCCTTTATATATGAACTATTAAAATATAGAATACAAAGTCTATAAATTAAATAATACTCTAAGAAAGAGTTTGTTACTGCTAATGAGTCAATAGATCATACGTTTGTTTCTAATCGAGTGTCTCAATCACCTATAATCATAACATTTATCGATACAATATGTTAGATATAAACAAATTAAGTTCTACTTAATAATATTTCACAATCTATCGTACGATATGTTAGATCGAAATTAATTAAATTCCTTTAAATGATAGTTAATAATATTTCGCAATACTAAGCAGGTGAAAAGCCACGTTATTATACATGGTTTATACATATAAAAGAAAGGCTAAAATTACTCTTAAGTTTCTTTAAATAATACTCTAATTAATGTATAGTACTTTTTTCCAGCATTAATTACAGAACCTACCCCTTTGATAATAGTTCCATCATATATATATATGAAGGTCAAAACTATTTAATATTAGTCTTTGACATTATACACATGCTTGTTGATTGTTTTCAGACTCAACTTCTTAAAACCATACTACAAATAGTTCCATTTTGTCTTATTTTAGTATAGCAAATTTGAAAAATGGACATAGTAAAATTTAAGCAACTTGATTTATGTAATGTACATAATATTAAACAAATTAAAGGTGACAAATTAGTATTAGTAGTACATAGTAAAATATTCCAAAAAAAAAATCTCTAACTATAGAAGTATGGCACCAAAGAGACATATGAATCGACATGTCCTCGTCTTTCACATAATATTAAACAAATTAAATGTTACAAATTAATACTAGTTTATAGTAAAATGTTCTAGAAAAAGAAGATTTAGTGAACGATGTGTACATGATCTCTTATTTCTTTTGGATGCGATTAAGCGCGATCACTAATTAGCACTAGTGAACCTCCTCTCAACAAAGATTCATTTGAATTCTAAATCTTAATTGTGAGTGTGTTTTTTTTTCTTCATAAACCTAAATATTGTTATGTTGATAAATGTCTTATCATTATTAAATTTGAGATGAGAAAAGAGTAGCTAGAAGAATAGGGTTATGGGAGCAAAGTTAGAAGGTCAAAAAAAGTACTGATTTTGATGCATAAAAAAAAAAGGACAGAGATTTTGTTTTCTGACAGAGACTCTATTCACTCTGCTAGAGAGTTTCCTTTAATTTAGGATTTTGTTGGACAATTTTTTATATTTATTTTGATAAAGTCTTTGTTGAGATGGGGTGGGCCAAATTAGAAATGTTGACAAAAAATATTAATTGGGCAACTCGATGCACAGAGCTTGTATTAATGGCAATTTTCATTATTTGCACTTGATTTGTAGGTTATACATAGAGAAGAATGAAAGCGTCGAGGAGTACTTCATTTGAATTTTCTTCGGCAGAAAATAATATTATTTATATATGGTAACAATTATTTTTATAAGTACATATATTAAATAATGAATTATCTTTTTTGATCTCTTCGTGTGTTTACTTTTTAATATTTCAAACCCTCTATAAAAAAAATTCAAATCCACCGCTGATATAATTAATACAACTTGATGATTGTTCTAACGCTCTCATTCTTCTCTATGATAATGTTTTTTTATTTCAAATATGTTTTTTAAAACATCTTTTTATAAGATTATCATGTTTAAGATTTCGATGATATGCATAGAATTTTCTGCCTAAGGTAATATATACATGAATATCAGCCAAATAATATCATAAACTATGTAAAATTTTACTAACTAATTAATTATTACTCTAAATATATCAACCAGATTATTGGTCATTAATGTTTTTAAGTTGATATTGCCAACTCCTTAACACCACTACTATAAATTGTGGTAATATTTTACTTTTATTTGTAAATGCGTAAACACGTTTTCCTTAAAGCTTGACATTTTAAAAATTTGCCATTAAATATTATAATTGGATAAATAGATATCTTAGTTCTTAATTAAAGTATTATACCTAAATAAAAGTGAGATGTAATTAAAATCCGACTCTAGTAATCCATGGTTTATATACGTTGTCTATCGCAAATATTTTAACGTACATGTATGTTATTGTTTTTCGCTAAACCTTTTTATCGTATAGTACGTTGTTATCATGTCCTAGATATATGATGTGAGTTTCAAATGCCTCTATAATGACTTGTAATTATTAAACCGTAAAATTTATCCTACCTAGCTAATTATTTGGAGCATTGCATAAAATTTTTTATCCAGCCTTATTAGGTGATAATGCGATAATCAAAATACAATCAACAACATATAACTAATGCTATACAACGATCTATATGAATCAAGATAACACTATATCCCTAATAACCTTATACCCTATTACGTGATATTACTAGCTAGTTTTAATAATAAAAATAATAATAATAATAATAATAAAAACCTAATTAATGGCGTATAATAATTTAATATTATATGTCGAAGTCCCAATGGTGTTACTACTAATAATTACATTGGCTCAATATTGTACCATTTCATTGAATCCAAGGTCCTATTTTGGGGGATATGCTACACCAATATAAGGTCAAGTGAATGTGTTTGGGGGGGGGGGGGTTCTATAATATATTAGGTGACCAAAAATATTAAATATTGAGAGTTAGTAACATTTAATTATTTTTATAAAAGATGTGACTTTTGGTACAAGAATAGTGTCTATTTGATTGACTTCAAAACATTTTTTTTCCTTCTTCTGATGAATCAATCAAAGTTTTCAAACTAGGTCCCATTGATTTGAAATCTTCTTTTGATTACAATGGGGTCCTATGAAAAAGTTGAAAAGAAATTTTACCATTCTTAAAAATATGGATAAATTACAAATTACTCCCCATCTTACATCTAACTTTGAAAAATAATTGTAGAAATATCATAATATCATAAGTTAAGGTTTTTCTTTTTTTTTCTTTTGTGTTTTATGTAGAGTCCGGTACCCGTATTGGGATCTGATTGAACTGAGATGGGTATCGAGAAGTTCCACTCCACATTAAAAGATAAAAACTTTCCAATGAAAACGACTTCATAAGTCATAATTAATGCTCGAATTACGAATCTCTAGCTAATTATGAAAAAAGTTAAATTCAAATTGATACTGAGTAGTTCTACATTGAAAAATAAAATACATTCCAATAAAAATGACTTTATAAATCAAAACCAATACTCGAATTAGGAATCACTAATTACGAAAGAAGTACTTACCATTTCATTGTCATCTATATCGATATAATTTAAAGTTATTGACAACATATCTCCTTTTAACTATCACGATAATTAAAAGCAACAATATTGGAAAAAAGAAAAAAAGATTGTTCTAATTTTTCCCTCTAGTATGATTGTGTTTACCAAAGAGATACAGTAAAAATAAGAAAAAAGGTGTAATGTGCTTCACTTTTTCATTGAAATAAATAGGAAAAGTTCCCCTTAAAAGTAAATATATAGTATTAATAATCAAACATTGGGGTAAAAAAAAAAAGATAAAAATTGACCTTGGAATTTTACATTTTTAAGATTTAGTTTTTTTTTTCTTCATATAATTTGTCAAGGTAGATGGAAGACTCATTAAATTTCATTTAACTAGAGTTTTAAATTCTTATTAATTGGGTAGTCCTTGCTTGACAAATTAAAAGCTTAAGACAAAATACTAAAAAACATTTAAAATTGGACGAAAATATTACACATTATTCTTCACTTATTATAATCTAGGGTGGTTGGTTCAAAGTCAATTTAGTTCGGAACGTGGAATATTTATCTCGGAATAAGAATGCAAAATAACAAAAGTACCCCTTAAAACACTATTCTATATATAAACAACTTATTTTTAGGGGTATTTTTACAAATAAACAACTTATTATTAGAATTTTATACCATGCATATTTGACAAACCAAATAACTAATAAAAAATAATCTCAACATAACTGATCCCAACATAACTTGTCTTCGAACCAAGCGACCAACGAGCTCACCGATTATGGGTCTAATTAGGCTAAAGCTATACTTTGCTAAAGCTATACTTTTCATTTTACTAGAATCACCAAATACATAAAATGTATAATCCAATATTCAATTATTATACTTATAATTGGATTTATGTGTATGGTTTAACATACCATCTGAATAATTAAAATATAAATAAAACAGTTAAGTAATTAATATAAGCTACTGTTCAATATATATATTATTATGCTGAAATCTGATAAAGTTGTGGGGTTACTATAATTTATGGGCTTGGTGGCAATAGATTTGGGCCTCTAGCGATTGTAGAAAGCCCATTAATATAAACTTATACCCCTTTTGGGCTTTACCCAATTATAAAGACGTGAAAGCCTTATTAATTTAGCCCAAATAAATATAAAAAATTACATAAATGTTTAAAGAAAACAATTTTTTTAAAAAAAAAAGAAAATAAAAACAATTTTTTTATAATTGTTATGCGGGTAATGTTTATATGACTTTATTGTAAAAATAAAAAAAAAACATATTGGCCATTATCTCATGAGAGTGAGTTCTAAAGTGTGTATCACAATTATACAAACATATTATAATAATAATGCAAAGTGGAAAAGTAAGGTTTGTATATAATCTATCATTCTTTAATTCACTTACACGATTTTACTGTATATGTTTTTATTAAATAATTTAATGAAATTCGTTATGTTTTTTTTTAAAAAAAAAAACTTCTAATATAAAAATATAGTAATTTAATTTAATTTTTCTTAGTAGTAGATACGGATTAAAGTCAAATACTACAAGCATGAATATTAAAACAATAAGTTGGTCAAATTGTTTGATTTTTCCTCCCAATGAATAATATAATGAAAATATATTTAAAAATAGAACTTCAAACACAAACAAATGTTAATTAAATTAGATTTTTCAAGTACAAGATACTGATTGTAGAAAACAATGCAAGGATGAATATTAAAACAATAAATTGGTCAAATTGTTTGAATTTTTTTTTCCCCTATGAATCATTTAAGAATATAATACATATATAGATGTCTAAATTCAAAGATTGCATGTGAGCTATGATTAGATTAGATTAGATTAGATTTATTATAAAGTTTTAGGTCGGCGCAAATTATGTTATGTAATATATTATTTTCAATATAGTCAAACCTAAATTTTATAATATATACCTAGAATATTTAATCAACTAAACTTACTAGTACCAATAAGTCAAATTACTAGACCTTATGCTTGCTTTCATTTTTTTTATCCTCTATTATACATTTGACGAATTGAATATCGTGAATAACCATTATTTTATTTTGTGTT
Source organism: Solanum pennellii (assembly GCF_001406875.1). NCBI lineage: Eukaryota > Viridiplantae > Streptophyta > Magnoliopsida > Solanales > Solanaceae > Solanum > Solanum pennellii. The sequence goes on from NC_028647.1 coordinate 581,078, forward strand.
CAAAAAATTAATTATATATACTGACGATATCTAAAGATATTTATATTTATATAAACATGTAATTTATAATTTAATCACTATTTTATATGGTTACTAGTTAATAATTTCATGTAAAAGTTCTCTCTTTAAATTAATGTTTTTTATATATAAATATAATACTATTTAAACTCGAAATTTATGGCATGAATCTCTAATTAATTGACTTTATAAGAGTAATGTCACATCTAAACAATTATGATGTCCATAGATATTAGTGGCCACAAGTTTTATTTGTTTTGACATTGAGGATCATATAAATTTAGAACTAGGAAAAAAAATAGCCAATAAAATCTCAAACGAATAGATCACTATAAACTTGAGCTCACATCCTAATAACACATTTGGGTTAATGCTAGAATTTTCAGGGTGTTCGATACATTAAAGTTTGATTAATTCAGATTTGCATCGCATAGGGTGTTATTTGAATAGAAAGCGCTCTCGATCAAGAATTTTTTCATATCCTAAAGTCGAACTCGAAACTTCTGACTAATAGAGAGAAAGCCCCATCCGCTGTAACACATATATTGGTGGTTCTTTATACAATTTCGGATATATCTAACATATATCAAAATAGTTTGAAATGTAAAATGCATAAATAAAAAAGATATAGCAAATAATAGGAAAATTAATGCATAACAGTCGAAACAAAATACAAAAAAGAATAATAACGAGGATGAAATAATACAATAACAGTAGCACAAAAATAATATATATCAACAACAATGAAAGAATGACTAGATTAATCTACGAAAATAGTCATGATATTGTTATATGATGGAAGAAACATATATAATACATCAAATTACCACTAAAACTTATCTAAAAAAAATAAAATAACGCTACATATATTAACCTTTTGTCCTAATTTACGATAATCATAATATTATTCTCCTAGAAATAACATAGACAACCCTATTTGTTTGTTATATACGTCTTCCAAATGTAAGTAAGGTGGGTGGAAGACTAGCTCTTTGTGACTTCATTATAACAACCACAATTTTCATATTGTTTAAGCAAAAATAGGCTGGAATATTTTCCTAAATTTGACTTTGGAAAATTTACAAATTATTGCCGTATGGTACAAAACCACTATATAATATATTGAACTTTATTTTTATTTGATTGGTTGAAAAAACAGCTCATTTCAAGCAAAAAAAGCATTTATTATTATTGGTAATGTTTTCATGTGTTAGGTAAGTCAAATCTAGTTAGGTCTTTGTCTTTGAATTTTTCAGTTACATTACAAGAACAACTTAACTAGAATTTGTGTCTCTTTTTTGTATTTCATAATTTTCAATATGGTCCCCATTTTAATTTATTAATTTTAAATATCATCAATTTATTGTTTGACCATTTAATGTTTGAAAGTCGGGATTAATTCAGATTCGAGACTTATAAGTTGAAAAGTATTTTACATAAAAAATTTCTTAGTTTTCATGATTGAAATGTGAGATTTTCTTATAAAATATCGTGATTATTTCCTCTGTTCGTTGAACAACTTATATACAAGAAAAATATTATTGGTGGAAGGAATCTCATTCATCATTTTACAATATTTATTATTGCAAGTTCCTCCAATTTTCGAATTAGGTGATTTTTATTTGCCAAGCAAAGTCTTTCATAATTTCTAATATTACAAATATTTAAAGTGTATCTCGTAGTAACAAATAATATTTTTAAAAAAATGATAATTTGATTTCTAGTGTTTCACGACGGTTTAAAATAATTTATTTTCATAAAAAATGAGAGGAGAGATAATAAGAAATTTTTTTTAGATGGAAGTCATTTATTGCTCCCTTAATTCTATTCAAATTCTTAACTTCATTTACATTGATTTCTTTCTACTAATAATCTCTTAACGACACTTATAAATTAAATATAAGAAAAATAATTTTATTTAGATAATTTATATGTGAAAAACAAATTTCTTGCAAATAAAATTAAAACTTAAAAATAAATTTATAAAGAACTATACAATCAAATCTCTTAGTTCTTTTAGATTTTACAAGACAAATAGTTATTTTTAACCAAAATTATTTTTGAGCGAAGAGGGTTCATATGTACACATAAGTCGGATTGATTCATATTTAAGACCAAATTAGAAATTTTTTTATAACAGAATCACTAATTAAATATTTTTTTTCACAATTTAATTTAATTTATATAATTTTCGATACAATTTTATTCTCTAAAATAATATATACCTCCAAAAAAAACATATTTTAGAAATCATAGCCTATAAATTGTAGTATGAATTGGATTATTCCAAATGTTATAATTGGAAATGAGTGTAGACAACATTGAAATTGACATCACTAAAACAACAAGCCATCATTATCCACCGCACGAAAACCATCATTATCTTTAATTACTATCATTCAACCCAACAAATTTTACAAAGAATCCAAAAAAGTATGTAATTTGTATCTTATACATAACACTAATATACAACTTTACATTACAATCAAATAAAGAGACGGATTCAAATATCTAATTAGTACTTGATTATGACTAGTAGAATTGAAAGACTGTGTTTTTATAATATGATGACTAGTATATTTTTTTCTCATACTATTTTTGAGCCGATGATTCGTTGAAGATAATCTTTCAATATATGTAAAATAGAAATAAGATTATGTACACATCTCTCCATATAGTGGCAGAGCTAAATTTTTTAATAAAGAATTAGGTTCAAAATTTAAATAACTAGAAACACGAACTAACCGAATGGAGTTCAACATCTACTATGTATACCTAAAAATTATTAACTATATAAATAATAATATTTTCCACCGAAGGAGCGAACCCCCTCCGCCCCAACGTCCGTAGATCTCACTTATAAAATCACACTTACTTTTTAGTATTGTTATGCTATTTTAATGACATGATTTTGAAGTAAGTAGAAAGAAATTGTACACGTAACTAGTGATTACAAACGTATAAATGTATTTTCACTTTTGAGATCAAAAGTCAAAAATCATAAGTGCAATGTCCTTTGAAATTTCTCAACAGTCAAAATTAATAATACTCCATTGTTAACATTAGATATATAAAATACTAGTTTTAAAACGTAAATTGTAAGTATATATTCTTGTAAGTGCCGTTAGGTTGACACACAATTTAAACATGCACCTTTTAGTTTTACTCAATTGATGGCTAGTATTTTAACCACCAATAACAAAATAGAAAATATAATCGCGAGGAATCATTTAAGCTATATACACTGACAATTTAAAAAAGAAGAAGTTATACTTTAGAGCTAAAAGTAACTATAAATTAGTGATATCAATAGATAAATGCAGATTTTTCCCAATTTTCGTGTGTTATAGTTCACAATTTTTTATAATTCGGAATTTGAAAAACAATATGGTCACTTTTCATGGATTTCCGTTAAGACCTTACCAAATGGACTGAGTTCGTCCCACAGTAAAAAAAGACGCATTTTCAAGTTCAAACGAGCCCAAAGCAGGTGAATGCAAATTTTGCCGGTTTTCGTGTACTATAGTCCATGGATTTTTGTAATTCGAAATTCCGAAACAAAATGATCGAAATTTTTCATGGACGTCCGTTAAGACTTTGGTTACAGACCCTGTTCACCCCAGGGGAAAACCGGGAGCATTTTCAAGTTCAAACAAGCCCTAAAGAAGGTAAATGTAGATTTTTCTCATTTTAGTGTGCTATAAGTCCACGGATTTTGGTGATTTGGAATTTCCAAAACAAAATTCCCGAAATTTATCAGGGACGTCCGTTAAGACCTTAGCAATGGACCTACTTCGTCCCGCGAGGAAAACGGATGCATTTTCAAGTTCAAACAAGCCCCAAAGCAAGTAAATGCAGATGTTGCCGATTTTCATGTGCTATGTAGTCTATGAACTATTTGTAATCCAGAATTCCCGAAATAAAATGGTCGAAATTTTTCATAGATGTCTGTTAAGACCTTAGCTACGGACTCCCTTAGCTACGGACTCACTTCATCCCGCGGGGAAAACATACGCATTTTCAAGTTTTAACGAGCTTCAAAGTAGATAAATACAAATTTTACCTATTTTCATGTGTTATAGTTCATGAATTTTTTGTTATTCACATATTAATTTTTCTTTTTATTTTTAATCAAATAAAAACATATAAAATAAATAAAAAAGAGGAGTACTAAAATTGGTTATAAAATTAAAAAAAAATATGAGGGAGTTACTTTTTTTTTTAAAAAAGTGAAAATTATAAATAAATTTTATATATAAAAAAAAAAGTAGAAACAAAGTGGAGGAAAAAGGTTTGACTAAAAATACGTCTAAAGTTGCACAATATTTTTATTATTTTAATTTATTTATACAAAAAGCAAATCACCAGCCGTGCGTTTTGTGTCACGAACCGACCAAGCGAACAAATACGTAGGGCCCATTAAATAAGGGCCCAAATAATAACTTATTGCCTCACTGAAAGTGGGCCCAATAAGCCCACGTTCCTTTTCCTCATCATACGCAACAATTTCGAATGGAACCTAATCCAATCCCACCACCATCCTCAACCGTCACCTAAATAATCTTCGTTACGTTTTAATTTATTTATCTTATTTTTTAAAAAAAATATTTTTTACGTAATATATAGAAGATCACAAAGCTATTCGAGTAAATTTTCACTAAACTCTTATGAATTTTAATTTTTTTATAATTCTTTAAAAATATTATACAAATCAGACAAAAAAAATCAAAACGGATTTAACTATTATATCATAAATCTCTGTGCAGCTACTAATTTTGATAGGCCCACATAAGTTTGACCATAGTGACCCATCCTAATAATACTATGCCTTGTAATTTCCGGAATTTGGTCCCCCATTCTACTTTAAAAAGTTTAAATTAGGACTACTTTATTTATTTATTTTTGGTTAAAGAAAAATTATAATTTTGAGGTTAAAGAAAATAAATTGTCTTCTTAAATCCAAAGTAAGTTCAATATAGTTCTTTTAAAACTAATACGAATTGTATCGGGATGATAAGTATTTATTTTTTATTTTAATTAGAGATGTTGGATTGTATATGAAATTATCTTTGTTATAAAGTATTTACTCTCAAATATGGTACATTTTAATGTAAATTTTAATTTAGTAAGGTTATAATGTAGATATTTGATGTCAAACGAGAAACTAATAAAATAATATTTCTTTTATAATATTGTAGTTATTATCGTCTATGCTTTTTGAACGGTGATTCTGACCTAGCATATGAGAAGTTGTGAGATTGTAACGTGTACAGTTTTGTGATCAAAGCATTGTCTGAGTGAGTAGATGGAGACCAAACAAAGATTTCTTAAAGAGCACGAATTAAAACCTTTTCTAGCGATCAATCTTTATTTATCTAGATATTGAGGTATGGTAAGTCCCAAGAAAGAATAGATTTGCTCCCAGTTCTATCTTGTTTGACATTTTGTGGCAATGGGGTGGATAACTGGAGCAAACTACTCATTGTTGTGTTCTCCAACCCTAGAAATGACAGTTTGGTGAGGAGCATTGTTCGGAGAGAGATAAATTGTGGTTGAAAAATCAATCATCAAAGGCAATTGAATGCTTTCATCAAATAAAGTATGTGAGTTGGGCCTTTTTCATTCCAAGTGAGCTAATAAATGTAAAGACAGAGACTTAAGTCTTCTGCAACCTTTAAAGCGAGCTCATGAGGAGATCGTCGATGCCCGTGCCATATTAAGAAAAGATGGGTAATTTCTTTTTCTGTTGTGAGACATTTCAACACCCTACATCACTCTTAGGATTGACATTTAGTGTATGAGTAATTTAATTCAGAACCCATCATCAGTAAACAATAATTGAAAGATCATACTTTAATATAAAAATATGACATCTACGCTAATTTACTCTCAATAATTAATTCATGTGAAAAAAATTATCAGAACACATTAAAAATATCATTCAACCTTTTTCTCATATGATGTGGAACTCTTCGATAATAAACAACATCCTCACTAGAGATGGAGCACATAGACATTCACCCGCGAACTAAAGTGAACTCTTATTACTTACGTTTCATTTACTTTTAGTGTATTTGTCTTGCTTTCTTTGAAAATGAACGTCAACTCTTATTACTTATATTTCATTTATTTTTAGTGTATTTGTCTTGCTTTCTTTGAAATGAACGTCGCTTTCTTTTTACTTGCTTATATACTTAAAGAGAGATTCATGTTTGGGGTAAAAACAAAATTAACCTTGATATTTTATTTGTAAAAGTTATCATTTTTTCCACTATGAGTAATTTTATACAATAATGCAATTGGGAGCATCTAAATTTGGATAAACAAGTAAATAAAAAAAGGATTAACTTCAACTTTTACAGTAATGGCGCACGTACAATCATTATGAACTAGTGGGAGAGACTGTACTTGTTAATTCCCTTATATAATACTCATATAAAATAAAAGTTTGATCTTTCAAAAACTATTTTAACCATCAATGAAGTACATTAATCGTTTATATTCTTTAGATAAGACAAAAATTGAAAAGAATCCAAATTTAAATAATTAACAAAATAAAGAAAGTAAAAAATAAAGTTTGTAAATTGGATGGCAATGCGCAAAGCACACTAAAGAAAAGAACCTCATTGGAACACCCAATGTGCTTAACTTTTTTTTTTTCCCTTTAAATTGAATAAAAAAACCATCTTTTCATTGACCATTTCACCAATATAAAACATCGGCATCGATTCAATATATGTTACTTTATTTATATTAGTATATATAATTTATGTTATTTTTAATTATTGCAATATAATTTTAAATATTTTTTATTATATATATTATTTTTTATTTCAATTGAAAACACGAAAATAAGAAAAAGAATATAAAAAAGGAATTAAAAAATAAAAGAACTAAATAAAAAAAAAGGCAATGGAATTTCCACTAAATGACGTCACCATTCCTTTGACTCTGTTTTCTTCTTCATAAACCCCTTCTTTCCCAATTCCCCCACCTCTCATTCTTCTCTGTTCCTTTCTCTCTCTAAAAAAAAAAAACTTTGACCCACCAAACAATTGAAAAAAATTGTGCATTTGTGACTTTCTCTCTCTAAAATAATGCGGAAGGATGATCTGTACATAACGGTGCCGAGTTTTTTCCGGTGTCCGATATCACTCGACGTGATGAAATCTCCGGTGAGTTTATGCACCGGAGTTACTTATGACCGGAGTAGCATCCAGCGGTGGCTTGACAGCGGTAATAATACGTGTCCGGCCACCATGCAGGTGCTACAAACTAAGGACCTTGTACCTAACTATACACTACAACGACTCATCCAGATCTGGTCTGAGTCAGTCCGGACTCAGCGTTCCGATACTGAGTCTAACCGAGTTAACTCAGTTAGTCACGATCAAGTTCGTGAGCTAATTAAACAGTTTGTAAACGAATTCCGAGTTCACTCTGAGTTGGAGGTGAACTCGGATCGGTTATCGAAGCTTTTAAGTTTCTCAGAAGAATCAGCTGAGAATCTCCGATTTGTGGCTTCTGTAGCGGCGGAGAGTGATTTTCTCGCGATTCTCACTTCGTTCCTTGTTCACAACCCTAAAAATCTTAAAGTTGTGGAGAAAATTGTACCTCTATGGAAAATGCTGTTGGTTGAACGAGGTTCCTTATCGAAAATCGGGAAAGCAAACGATATATATCCGGCGATAATATTTGCTCTGAGAAATGGAAGTTCAAAGTTGAAAATGGAGATGTCAAAAGCTTTAGAGTTCATCACATCAACCGATTCCGAAGCTAAATCATCCTTATCAGAAAACTCCGATTTATACTCAGTTTTATTGAGTTTTTCAACAATCAATACCGATTGGAATCCCGATTTAATGGAAGTCTCTGTTTCCTGTTTAATTTCTCTCGCAATGCTTCGTAAAAACCGGGTGAAGCTTGTAAAAGCCGGCGCGGTGAAATCAGTCGGAAAAGCATTGTCCACAACGGAGATGGGAACCAGATTAACAGATAAAGTATTGAGATTATTAGAACTGATATCTACTTGTAAAGAAGGAAGATTAGAACTGTGTAACGACGGAGATTGTGTGCAAGCGATAGTGAAGAAAGTATTGAAAGTATCAAACGAAGCAACGGAACATGCAGTAACGATTCTATGGAGTTTGTGTTGCCTTTTCCGGGATCACCGGGCACAGGAATCGGTAGCGAAGAGTAACGGTATGGCGAAGATATTGTTATTGTTACAAAGTAATTGCTCGCCGGCGGTGAGACAAATGGCCGCCGATTTACTGAAGGTGTTTAGAGTGAATTCCAAAGCAGTTTCTTGTCTTTCTACTAGCTATGATACTAAAACTACTCACATCATGCCATTTTGATTGGGGGTTAATTTTTTATTGTTGATAACTTTGGGGGCCTCTTCCTTCATTTTTGTAAATCATATAAAGCAATTTTGTTGAGAAAAGATATATAGAATTGGCAAAAAAATGAGAAGAAATTTCATTTTTTTTTAAAAAAACTCTTTACCTTTGATCAATTTATGCAATTGAAAACACAAAAAAATTAATGTAATTCATAGTTTAATTATAGTTGCGTATGTTTAGAAAATTATCTGAAAATATCATTTATGTATGGTCATATTTGTTGGTCAATTTGATAACTAGTGAAGAACCTAACAAGTTGGCAATTAATTTCAATAGCTTTTAATAAGAGTTAGTAGTAGAGTACATTTCTACTTTGTAAAAAAAAAAGAAGAAAACGATGGTTCAATGCAACTTACATTTTGTACTTAATAGTAAACTCACATGAAGGAATTGCACTTTAAATAAAAGTATTGTAAATTCGAATTTAATCGATCATAAATGGAGTACGAAACATATAATTAGAAAAAATATTTTATAAAGGTTGAATAAAAATATAAGCAACTCTCCTATTATCCTTCTTAATTTTAGAGTTCTATTACTTGTTTTTTCTTTTTATTTATTTCTATTATCATATTATTTATTATAGGTATTGTTTTTCTCTCTTTTATTTTCGTTACGGTTAATCGCTAATCTATTAAATAACATTTATAAGGTAGAAATAAGATTTATATGGATATTATTATATTTGTAATATTATATTGAATATATTAATAAGTTTTTTTAAAAAAGACTTGGAAGAGGGATTGATATTATTTGTGAAATAGTAACAATTAATATTAATTAAAGGAGCTCCATATTATTGATCCTTAATGCTTTTCCTAGTAGTAGGAGCAAATGGGGTCATTACATACCCAGAATTTCAGAGCAAGTTTTAATTGTTCTTTTATATAATTGTAGAGAATAAATTAATTTATGAGCTAAAGTTGATCAACTAAAATTAAACAACAAGTTGTAATAAGAAAGGGACAAAGTGCCATAATTATTTAAATGTTTAAGCATTAGCTGACTGTATAATCAAAGATTGCTTTTTCTTTCAATTTATAATTTTTTTTTTGTTTGGTTTGAAAGAAAAGAGTGAAAGGGATTTGGAATCCATAATTTGCCCACAAGAAAAGAGATCTTTAAAAAAGAAATGTAAGATTAGTTTGACTATTCCAATAACTATGACCAATAGAGACAAAAACAAAAATAAAAAAAATTATTAGGCAAAATAGGTCTAATGGTCTAAATATTAATATAATCATAGTTTATGTATAATTTAGATATATTTTTGATATTTTACTCGAATTAAAAATTTAATCAGCAGAAAATAAATTAAAATAAAATGGGCTAAAAGTCTTTAAAAATCTAGTTCGTCCATCTTTTTACTAATTTTAGTTGCTTTATATGTTCTTTTATAGTTTTAGTATCTAATAAAATTATTGTTTTTTTTTATTATGATCATATAATAATAGTTTAATAGATTGAAATGATCTGAGTTAATAAATGAACAAGTCAATAATTAGCTCAGACTTTGAATGAATTGCATAGGTTATGATTTCATGAGTTTAGGTTGCTACCTCTAACCATATCACACACTCTCTCTATCTCAATTTATATGTCATTTGCTCTAATACGAAGTTTAAGAATATATATTTATGAAATTGCCTTTATTAAAGTCCCGTTAGTGTTTTCTTCATTACAAAGTGTTAAGTGTGATCAATAAAGATAAAAATGAAGATGACGTCATTAAAATATTGATCAACTAAAGAAATGTGATATTTTTTTGAAGATGAAAAAATATGTCACATGAATTAAAATGGAGAAATATTAATTTAATTACCTAAAGCTAATCGACATAAGATACTAAAAAACAAACAACAATACATTATCATACTTGAATATTTATTACTTAGTGACAATTCAATCAATCAATTTGCATGTGCTTAATCCCATATAATTGAGGTTTGCTACATGATTTATTCTATTTTTTAGGTACAAATGTAACACCTTAAACAATTTTAGATCAATTAAAGAAGTGTTTTGGTATTAAAGAACACAAATATAGAGACAAGCGAAATCTGTATGTATTCTAGATACATGAGAGAGTGGTGAGCATGAGAGAGAGGTCATGTTTCTGAGATACCATAATTTGATAAAAAACGTATTATTATAAATTAAATATATTTTAAATAATTAATTTCTAAACTAATGAAATTTACGTATCTTTCACTAAAAATATTTATCAATTTTTGTAGGTTGTATACCCTCGATGTATACAGTTTACATGTAGTATATCCTAATGATTAGAACTGATTCAGCTACTCTTAATATTCTCTGTTATTGTTGTAATGTAATTTTTAAAAGATAAATTGTAAACAGAAATATGAAGGTCAACATATAATTATTACTATTAATATTTTAAAATTTTATTATACAGAAAAAAAAAAGGTAAAAGAGAAATGACAATGCAATTACAAAATGAAGAACCGAATCATCATCAATAAAGCAAACATTAAATATTCATTAACTAACTAAATAACTAAATCTTTTTAATTAAATATTTTATTCTTCTTGGATAATCATAAATAAATCAGTTGGCAGTGCCACCATAATAAGCCCTATAATGTGAGAATAAAATTTAATCAGACTCAAATTCAAGATTTCTAATTATAAGATAAAATAAAGATAAATATAATTTCAAAGTAAAAAATCGAATCATCATAAATAAGGTAAATATTCAAGTATTGATTAACCAACTCAACTATTAAAAATTTTCAATTAAATATTTTAATTTACTTGAATAATTTTACAGAAATCTTGTTACAAGTGTTGCCTTCAGAAATGAACCCTCTACCACGTGCAAACCAAGATTTATCAGACTCAAAATCTCTAATTAAAATGGAGATATCTCAAATTATTCCACCACGACCCGATCAATATTGGTATTGATTCAAATTGTTTGTGGTTGGGTACTTTGTATTGAGCAAATCCAACTTGATATATATTTTTTTGAAAAAACAAAAAATATGGTTGGCAATTCAAAAAAGTTGAGAAGAGATGGTTCTCTTAGCACTTAAAAAGTCCAAGATCCTTTTATTTATTTTTTTCAATATGTTCTCTCCTACTTTCAAACCTGTCTTTTCTTTTCTGTTTTTTTAGTTTTTCCTATGTATTATAATATTTGTAATATTTTTATGGTCTTTAGAACTTTATATGACGTAGGATCCACATATGTTTTCCGTTACTTTTAAAAAAATATAAGTTAAGATATTATTAATAGATGTTTGGATCGTAGATTTAATTGAGACTTGAAAAATAATACGTATTCAATGAAATTGTAATAATGCTAAAGAAAAGAGGAAACAAAAGGGAATCATTATTATTCTTATAGTGTAGGATCCACATCTTTTTATTTTTGTCACTTGGAAACTATTGGTTGATATTTAATTTTTCCACTTTATAATTGCTATTTTTGGTCGAAACTTACTATAGCTAGGATAGAATAAATATTTTGACAATTGTGCATTCCATGCCACTAAATTTTATGTGGGATGGTAAGTTATATATAACAATTCAATATCTGAGTTATAGCTTCACGTTTTTGTTATGTTTTGAAATATTTTATAAGTTCATATGATATTTTGAGACTTGAACTTTATTTCGAGGGTCGTAATATAAGCTTGTAGAGTTTTTCTCCTTAGGTATCTCAGTTATGTCATTTTTCTATTGAATTCTTTAACCAGTCATAATTTTTGCCTTTTAAACACCGTTGTTTGACATGACACAAAACTTCAGTAAATATATTTTTATTGATTATGCGCGTAAAATCCATCTTTTCCGCATCATAAGTGCAACCAATCAAACTTCATTCCATTTACGCGTCAAAGCCACATATTCATTTTCCAAACCTAAAAACCTAAAGCCCCTTCATTTCCCCCCAAAACTTTTCTGACCCAAAGTGTAGTGTGTCTATACGAGAAAACCCTAAAAATTGGTCTTATTTCAGTGACATTAGTGCTATTTACAATTAAAATTTTCAGATAATAAAGTAATTTTGAGTGTTTTGTTGAAGATATCATCGAAGATACCTATTAAACATTTACAATGTAATCTCAAGGGGTTTTGAGAGTTTTTGTTTAAGCGGAGAATTTGAGATACACAAATAAAGTAATGGATTATGACTTGTGTGAATTTCTTTTATATCTAAGTGAATTGTGTAGTTTTCTCTCTTGATTGTTTGTTCTCTTTTTTATTTAAACGGGTTTCTCTCTTGATAGTTTGCATCCTCACATGTTGATATAAAAATGTATGTTATTTGTAGTTTTAATTATAAATATTTTCTTCAATAAATCGTAAAACTCCAAATATTTTCTATTTTAAGTATTTGTGTATGAATAAAAGAAATGACATATTTTATGTTAATATTTTAAGGAAATACACGCATTTTTTCTTACAAATTTGAACTGAAAGTATCAAATTAAGATACACTTTATTAGGAGTTGAGATGTTCAATTAAAACGACACTTAATTTAAGTATCTAAAATGAAATATATGCATTAACCCATAAGCAAATTGTTGTTTGAATGGGCCTCTTAGTTGGGGGCATATTTCATGCAACTTTTTTCATATAAGGAACCTTTTAGTTATATGAGAGAACAAGACTAGCTACTTGGTTTTGGATGGGTGCTATGAGACATATAATTCCTCTAATTGACTTCTTTTTAAGCAAAGGTTAACTAATTATTCATTAAGTCTAATCATGGGAATTTATCCCTTTTTTTTTTTTTTAACTTTTCCTTTTGAGAGAGAGGGGAAGAATATATGATGAAAAATAAAAGGAAGTCAATAATAAAGTGAGGGAATATCCAAGAAGAATGTTTTTAGTGAGGTATAATTGAGTAGAATTGTAATGATACCCCATAATGTCACCCCTTTGCAAGTGGTTTCCATCTTTTTATCCCTACTATCATGGAGGATTAACATTTGTTTCCAATTTTATTTTTATTGCATTTTTAAGTGCACAATCTGTTTTTTTTTTAAATGAATCGATCTTTAATTTTAATTTGCTATTTAAATAAGTTGGTGTTCAAATTTTATTTTTAGATATTTGAACTTATTCATAGTGTGGCATAAGCTCTTCTAAGTGTAAAAGACATGATAATTATAGAGGTGCTCTGATATGAAAATATAAATTTATGTTTTATAATTTTATTTTATTTTTACCTTAGAGGATTAAAGACCAGTACAAAAATATATAGGGGGTAAAAATGCAAAATAACCCTTTTTATTGTGGATTCTCAAAAATGATTTGAGTTTGCTTAATTTTTTATTTTTTGATGGACAATGAAGATTTTCATTTTATTTTTGAGTTCACGTTACGTTACATACATATATCAAATGTATTAGAGCTCAAATTTTAAGTGGAAGCAATTTTTCTTTTACTATATCATTAAAAACTCAAACTCAGATTGATCGAGTTAATGAATTTTGAATATCAAAATAACTAAATAAAAGGAAACTTGCAATTACATTAATTAATTATTGATAAATTCAAGCTCTTATTACAAAAGATTCTACTAAATCAAGTGACAAAATAGCTAATTAAAAAATAACATCTTTGAAATAGAAAAAGTTCTATAGTGGAGCACCATGCAAGATTTGAGGGTGATACCATATATTAATTTCTTTGGATATTTATGTGCATATTGTTCTCCACTAAACAAATAATTGCAACATAAAGTCATTCAATAGATTTTGTCCATATTGTTATGTGTAAAAGAGATAAAGCATGAAACCTATATGGAAGTTACTATTTGTCAATGTTTACGTTAAATCATATAAATTTAGTAAATTATGAGATTTAATAAAGTAAAAATTTATGTCAATTGACAACGTTTTAGTGTTGAGATAGTTTATATGCAAACACATGGCATATTTTCATTATTAACTCGATGTAAACACTTTATTTGAATATTTTTTAAATTAAAGAATAATAGTAAAGTATTGATTATCAATAATTTAGTAAACATAATATATAAGTTACGAGTTTTCTCGAACGTATCAAAATTCACTATGTATATATATACCCAGAGAACATAATTTTGTGATACCACAAGAGGGCTAAAGGTATACATGCAATGTGGCTGACTAGGTGTTAGTGATATTTTATGGGCCAAAGAAATGTTGGGCTAAATTTTGAAAACCCAATAGTTGAAACACTCCAATTTTTGTTATAATTTAGAAGAATTAAATTGGATAGTTGCCCATTCAATCACATACACTTAAAATAACTGATAGATGTATAATAAATGTATGATCAGATATACTTAATATATATAATTTATATGTATCGACTAAAAAAAATAAACAATGAATCCAATGGGTTTGTATAAATATCCCATTAATTTATGCTTAATTAAAGTGAAAACCCTTAATCCACACGTTAGTATCATAGAATGTTAATCACCTTAAAAAGGAGAGATATATTCAACACAAATCACAATGTATCATTATTAAGAGGAATAAAGGGTATTCATACTCTTTAACTTTGTGATTTAGAGCGGATACAAACTCAGAATTCTATTTCCGTCTTTGAACTTATATACATATATTTTGGAGACAACTTGGATGAGGCAAAACTCAAAAGCTAACAACTTTGTACATTTATGAAAATGCAATGTACTTGATCATGAGGCAGATGGATAAGGAAAATCCTCATTTGTCTACTGATGATCTTCTTGGGGTACCACTTAATCAAATACGTGTTTCAGTTATCGTATTACCTGTTGTTGTTAATATTACATGATTGTTTCACTGGTGCATTTCTATATCAATGCTAATTTTAATACATACTGTATTTGAACAGAGTGTCCATCGAAAACGATTCTTTTAAAATTTATATATATGCTATCCAGATTTCACTTATGAAATTATATATTGTTGTTATATATTATCGGTATACACATATCCCAACCATCTCACTCCGACTCTATTGGTCCTTGCTTGCCACTTCATTGTCTTCTGGCTTTTAGTTGTTCTTTTAAAGGGGTTGGCTTTGATTAGCCTAAATGGACCATATGTGTGGATAACAAACACTTTTTCCTTGGTTAGCTAGAAACCCTTTTTCAATTAAAATTGCCCAATATGGGTCGGTAGTGAGGTGTATCATCCTTTTTGAAAGAGACATGTATTAATTTAGGGAAAATTATGTAA
This sequence comes from Solanum pennellii, assembly GCF_001406875.1. NCBI lineage: Eukaryota > Viridiplantae > Streptophyta > Magnoliopsida > Solanales > Solanaceae > Solanum > Solanum pennellii. Next base: position 596,695 of record NC_028647.1, read on the forward strand.
ATATACGACTTAAGATAACATAATTTTTAAAAATTTCTATCATTCGAATTAAATACAAAAATCATCTTTTTCTTTCTCTCTCTTAACGGATACATCACTTCACCTCTATCGGATATATTATAACATTATTTGTTTAAAATGTATCTGGTTCAAATGGTATTGTTTATACATAACCCTAATTATTTGAAACCTAAATTAGTATGAATCTGGTCTATAGTTATATATATGATACATAACTTATGTATTTGATATTTAACTTATGTATTGTTTTCTATGTATAAGGCGAAGGAGCAATGTATCCGCGAGTTCTAAAAACTTCAAAATTATTATAATTTGATAAACTTTCGAATAGAATATAATTAACGGTCAAATTATTGAAATTTCTGTACTTTATATATTTATTTATGATATTCCTAATTAGCCCATTTACGTTGGTCTTTAACACTCTTAATTAGTAGCCCAAAATTAAAAGGACAAGCCAATTTTGTATCTAACTTTAGTTGACATCTTTGTGACCACATGGGAGTTTCGTATAGATATAGCTATCAATAATTATATGATACTTCCTTTGGTTGTATCAATTAGTGAGCCATAACATCAACTCCTATATATAATTATCGGCGGAGCTAGAGGGACGGAAGGAATTTATTCGAATTTTTTCTATCGAAAAATTACATTATATATATCTATATAAATGATCAAACTGAACTTTGATGTATATGTAGTACAAATTGAATTTCTCTTAAGATATTTTCATATATTTTAACTTTTTTTATTAAAATTTCTGATATCGTCAATAACAACTATCTTTGTATGATTCACATGTTAGTGGAAGACACTTAAGAAGTAGACATGCAAGAAACACATAACATGAATCTTTCCTTGAAGTAGACAGCCATTGATGGGATCTCAACTATATATAGGACACTAATGTAAATTCTAGAGATTATAAAGCTAATTCATAAATGGACTAACAATATTTAAGAAGTATATACGATACAATTAAAACGTGTAGTGAGACGGTTGAAATTAGCTATCGATGTCAAATGGACAGGTCAGTGAATTATTTGGTTGAAATCGAAATAGACTGAACAATGAATCATGACTTAAACCCTAGACTCTTGTTAAATTTCAATGATATTATTTTATCAAGACTAACTCAACGAAAATCGTTATTTATACTCTAGTGTGATGGAAAAATATAGGAATTTTTTTACAATGTTTGGTAAATTGTATTTATGATATATAGATATAGTTTCAAAATATTATAAAATATAACTATATTTTGAGTTTTTATAGCAAATACTACACAATACACAAACATATTGATGTATTATATACACTGATACTATTCTCTTGCATGGTATTAGACAGTAAAATATGCGTTAATTTTCTGAATCGACAGCAATAATACATATATATATTTTTTTTATAAATGAATTTGAAGAATATAAACAAAAAATAAAATGTAACGGTGGGAGTAATAGCACGTATTCCATAGTAAAATTTATCGTAATTCGAATTGGCAATTTGAGATGTGGTCCAAAAAAGCAAAACGTACCAAAAAAACCCTAAAAGTCAAACATGGAGTGTATAATAATAAAAAATAATCCTAGATGAAGCTCATTGGAAAAGAACCTAAAATTGTTTAAACCTAACTTTTATTTTTTCCGTTTGAAAATAAATGTTATTTTAAAAAATAATAATAAATATTATACATAATTTACTAAATTCTATTCATCTAATAAGTATTTTTAAAAATTAAATATTAAGAACATGGAATATAAAAAAATAATTAAAATATATAGTATTAATTTTGTCTACAATTTTAAGAATAACACTTATTTAACAATAATAAGAAGAAAATGACTTGTCCTACACCATTTCCAATGTACTTATCAACCAATCATCTCAAGCAAGAAATGTTACTATCAAGGTGTGCCATGATCACACTCCTCTCAAACCCTACCTACCTTTTCGATCGGCGGAGACGAATTTAAAATTTAAATATAAATTAATATAATAATATTAAATATATATAATAATAATTAAATTTAAAAACTAATTATTTGATATATTGATGAAAATCATAACTTGTGTTGTAAGTTATAAAAGTTTTAATTTTTAAAATTAATTTCAGATTAAACGATAGCTTAATTATCGTCCCTTCATTTAGGGCCACGTGTAGAAAGTGAGCACCAATTAAACATTTTTTTCCTAGAAAATAGAGCTTTAAAATATAGCCAAAAATAAAGTAGAAGATGATTCTGATGAAGATAATTATAAGACATTAAACTCCAAAATATTAATGATTTGACAATGACTACTCTTAACAAACCAAAGATTTAGAAATTAAGTAAATATAAAATCGTTTAAAGTAGGTAAGACAAATATATGGCCACATGCTTTACAAGACTAATTAATCTTCTTCTTATTGCTAATTAATTAAGAGAATCATAATCATATCTCTATTGATTACTCATGCAATATTCAAGAATCAATTATCTGACAACAAAAATATTAAAAATACGACTTAATATATGGTCAGGTGGGATCTTAATTATTCTCATTGTTATAAACTCCAGATGAAATATACAGTATATCTCTGCACATATAATAAGGAAATACATTGTATTCACATGTAAAATAAGTGTATTAGTCGTCCATCATTTTACTACTTCTATCATATAAGCGCTTTATGTTATACGGTCATCAATGAAATAGGTTTTCACCCTATTTTAGTTAAACATATCGTATATCAATGCACATATAATGTATTCTTGTGTGAACAATATCGTTATGACGAAATAAATCGCAAATAATAGTGAGATATATTATATTTACACGCATAATAATAGTGAAATATACTGTATTCACAAACATAATAATCATTTTCATCCATATTCAGTATCTCTATCTTGACATATATATCTGAATAGAAAATAAGTGTATCCATACGTATAAAGTTATGATGTAGAGGTGAACAAAAAGAAAAGTTTTGAGTAGAGTTGGATTAAATGTTGAAAAGTACTATTATAAAAGATAATTAGTAGACTGAGTTGGCCAGGTCACATAATTTTTTCGATTTAAAAAGTTAGAGGTTGTCAATGGGACATGTAAAAATAGAGAATGAAATATAAGTAGTTTAGGGAATTGTGTATTTTTAAGTCAAATGCTAGAGAAGATATTAATTAAGGGGTGAGACCATATTATAAAATTACATTTGCATGTGAGTGGGGTATATATATATATATTATATGGTCAAGTTTTAATCAAAAGGACCTAGATTTGGTGAGTGGGGAAATAATGCTTTATTGCAAATTATGTTATATGATACTCTATGATTATTTTTATATGATCATATATATAAAGTACTAGGTGTTCAATTATATTGGATGCATACAACTCTTAGTCATAATCCAGAAACTTTTTAATGGATATTCATACTTTTGAAAGCTAAGAAAAACTTGTCCTATTTTTCTACTACTACTCCATATATAAAAGATTATAATTATTATTATTGTTATTTTATTACATAAATGGAAATATTATGGGGAAAAATTTTTTGTGAATATTTTAAAAGTTAAGGAAAACTTATTTTGCTTTCCTTTTTCTTCTTCTTCATATATATATATATATAAGACAATATTATTATTAAAAATGGTCATATTATGCGAAAAATGAATCATGAGTTTAATTCAATATTCAAAGCTAGTCAATAAGCGAGGATTCATAATTCATGACTAGACATTTTATGTGTGGATAAATTAATATGGAGCTTAACATCGAAAATGAGAAATGAAATGAGTTATGTTAATCTGATAATATAAATGTAGCTCAACTTTAAAAGCTAACTCAAAAAAGTTAAAATTAAAGAGATCACTCGTTCCTAAAAGAATTGATGTAGGACTCATTAAACATAACGTATATACAAATACATACAAGTTTAGTTTGAATGATTTTTACTTCTCTTTTGTCCCATTTCAATTATTTGATTCTTCCACTAATTCTCATTTTTCAACACATGACATGATATTTCGAAAAACAAACAAACAATGGCAACTCTTTTAAAGACGAAATTTGATAATAATCGTTATGAAATATAGAATAAATCTATATATATAAAATTTAGTGCGACTAGACTCTTCTTTAAATATAAATGAAAAATTTAATGCATTCAAAACACTTTTTACTTCAAAGCAAGTAAAAGCAAGTATAAGTTTTCTTCAAAACAAAGTTATATCAAATTACAAAAATATTATATTCAAGATCTTCAAAATGTCGTAGCAAAACTATTGTCCACAATTTTTCTCACCTTTTAGAGGCCACCTAAAATTACTTATTTAATTATTTATTTTTTGTCTAATTTGACCCTAATAATTTGTAGTTCCCATGAAAGTGGGAAGCACAAAGATACACCAAATAGAGATTATTAAATAATTAGCACAGCAAAGAACATTACATACCTTTTGGAGTTTATGACAATTATTGTCTTAATTACACACATCAATCAAGAAATTTTCATTTGTCTAGTGTCAATTAGAATAATTAGATCAAGATTTTATGGAGATATGCCTTTTTACCAAATAAATTAGATCTAGATATGCCTTTAATTTCTTAATTATTGATACAATTATATAGCAACAACAAGTCATATTGCATGCTTAGATGGCAAAGGTTGTCTCCTAACTAACTTTAATCTTATCATTAGCTTTATGAAATTAAACATAATGATCCTTTTCTTCTCCTAAATCTTCAAAAACTATAAAATAAAATGAAATAATTTGTTTGGTATAAAGGCAACTCTTATAACTAGCTAGTTTAATCGTCACGAGTTTGAAGACTAGTTCACTTGATGAGTTTCACGTATTATACAGTCGAATGAAGAGTTCAAATTCAAACCCTAACAAACAATAGCAGAATATTTCTTTTCCTTTTCCTCGCCCCTTCCTTGATATAATATTTTTTTTAAAAAATTATAACCAGTAAAGTACTTCATTATCATAGAAGCTAAAAATATCTTAATTTTCTTTTGGATATTAATAATTAATAATCATGAATAAGTGAAAATAAATAGAAAAAGGTTTTTTTAGTTACGATTGTTAGCAAATTTTAGTATTTTACATAAGTTTGAGAGGACCACACACTTATAGGGAGTGTTAACAACTAAATAATTTTTTTTTCATGAATTGTAAAATGGTGACTATTAATATATACCAAAAGTATAATAAATATTTGACAATAAAAAATTAAAACAACCTATTTGCAAAATCAAGAGGATTGAGTAGAGATTTGTTTCTCATAACAACTATTGATTATTTATTAATTTATTAATTTAACAACTATACTAAACAAGTGTTTCCAAATGTTGCTTTGGTGGCTACTTAATTTATCTTCATTAAATTATTTTAAAAGTGTTTGAAATATATTAACATAATAGTTATCTCTTAAAATAAGAAAGCATCCACGTACAATACTACTCACGTATTTGTTTTAATTTTTAACCATTTCATATTCCAATATTCACTAATTTAACTAATTTGATTCGCAACATCAAGTAGAGTTATTAAAAAAAGTAAAATTTCTAACAAAAGAATGTCTAGTTTTGCAATTTTATTTCTTTTTGTATTGTTAAGGCCGGGAATAAAATTATATTGATTTACAACGAATTATCTTATTAGTAAATTATTTTCGAATTAGCTTGCTGCAAATCCAATCATAAATATGAGTTTATTGAGTTTATGAAGTTTATTCATCTTAATAGCAAATTTCAACTCATAAAGATAAGTCTAAAAATGCCCTAAGACAAATAAGGTATAATTACTCTAATAAAACTAATTAGAAGAATAATTATCTAAAATCTACATCATATTTTACCAGACAAGCTTACTTTATAAGTTGGCAACTAAATTATTTTTTGTTTTTTCATGGTCTTATCAACTCGATAAACAAATATAAAATGGTGACTATAGTATGTGGAAAGTATTATAAAGATTTGACGATGGAAAAATTAGGAAAAATCAATTTTCGATGACATAATATAATACAGCATGGCCTAAGCTTAGTCGTTTGGTTATATATTTCGAAAGCAATATTTATTTGATTATAAAATTTATTTAATTTTTTAAAAAATAAAAATTAAATTTGAAATTTAGTTCAGACTTTTCTTGACCAAAAATATAACGTTGACCTACTTCAAAATTTAAAAAAACCTTGTCCTTGAGCTTATATATATATATATATATATATATATATATATATAAAAGAACTTTTGTAGTTACCATGTTAATTATAAGTAGTTTAATTAGAATATCATATATAGTTTTAGAATAATATATTATTCATCTTAAAAAAAATAATTTTGTGTCAAATTTATCTGTATATATTTTATTGATGACAAAAATAAACGTTATTTACAAGTTATGCATAATTTGAAATTACCAATATTTTGTTTGGTACGATTCTATATTGTTAATAGTTTGTAGAGCTTATAACAATTATTTGAATAAATATATTCATGTATAATAAAATAGTTTGTAAATCACATAAAATTATATGATAAACTCGACTTAAAAAGTATTTAAGACACAAAATTTGCTTTATCAAACTCTTTTAAAATAGAGTCCGTACAAATTAAGATAATGTCGAATCCATATTTTTATCAAACACTCGTGTAATGCATAATCCTTGATTATATTAATTAATTAATTATTTAATTAGTGAATTGTAACCAGACACATCCAGTCCTTTGCATACATTTATTCTTATATCATTTTAATTTTAATTATTAATTAATATAAGCATCATGTTCTTTACAGACTGTTCTTTATCGAATTTCTAAAATTTAGATACATACACTAATTTTTTGTAAATAAAATAATAAAAATGCTACTCTATACTAAGATTATCTTATTTTAAATATAAAAAAACATTTTACCGTATAAAAAGTTCTTTTTTCTTATTATACATTTTTGTGCCGTAGATGTGTTTTTTTTTCTTCTTAATTTAACTTCTTTGATGCATTGATGCCATGACCTTAGAGTCGGGGTGAATGATATTTATCATTTGAGCAATTTTTAGTGTCTGTAGAGAATCCGTGGTATCAAATATTAATAATTCCTATACTTCTGTAAATTAATTAAAATGTATTAAATTAATTAAATAATTATATTTTATTGATAAGTAAATTTATTAAATTAACGTAAATATAAGGAGTCTATAAATATTTCTGAACGGCACCTAATATTTTTCACTTATCATCCATTTGTATATCTTTGCTTTCACAATTTTGTTTTATTAAATATATTTTGCATCATTAGGGATTCATTTTTGAGAGTGATACTCTCAACGAGTTTTTTTTAATTAGTAGCGGGTCAAATTAGAGACTTTTTTAGCCATAATGAATCGAACTTGAGATATTTCTATCTATAAAGGGTTGTATTTGACATAAAAAATGTTAGGATAAAAGAAAATTTCATTTGTAGATTTGTCCTTTTTTATTCTTCACTCAGTATTTAGAGATATGTATTGAAACTCCGACTGAATTCAAATCGTGTATTGCAAAGTTCATTCAAAGATAATACTCCTAATAAAAAACGTTTTATATCTAAAATTTAAATTCAAAATAAATTGAACAATTCTACCGCCGCAACATAATCTATAGAGGTATAAATTAAAATTTATGTGGCTTAAATGTTTTTCTTCTATTTGTTTGTAGCTCAATCATATGCGCCAATATAAAAATTCAAATCGAAGAATTCAAAAGTTTTTTTTATTTTTATTTTAAAAAAGGATCAATAATGGGACATCAATGAAAAAAGACACAAAATTAAAATTCAACACTTATAAATTTGGTTAAATATTTATATATATTTAATATATTTTAAATTATAAATAAAAATTATTGAACTCATTGGAATACGTAATAAATGATTGTTTTGAGTGGATGAGGAGTTGACAAGACAAGAATTTTCATTGGCTCAAACCAAGCAATGAAAAATTAATTGTAAAATTTAAACTTCAGTATTTGACAACTAAAATAGAAATAAAATTATATTACATCCTAATCTTCACTTTTTTTAATAAATAAAATAAATTAACTTCTAAAAAGGTGCTTTATTTTTTAAGTTCTATAACCTAATATTCACATTGCTTTCAATTATATTGCAATAAAAAATTACTTCTCATTTTATCATAATTTTTATTATAATTTAATCATTTGTTATAGATTAATATTACATAAATCAGTTAGGTATTATTTCTATCGAGTAGTTATTCAATCATGAAAATAAAAACGTATTTTATATGATGATTTATTTGATATAATCTCGTTTTCTCATTTTATATTTATTTATATTTAATAATTATATTTTATTTTTACTTAATCTTTTCATAGTACTTTTATTTTATATGGTCTTTCTTTTTTTTATATTTACATTTTAATAATGAGTATGTGGCATGATTTAGTGATTGGGAGAATAAGTAAAATTTATTCTCGACACTATATTCATTAAAACAAAACGACGATATATATTACAATACATTATGAAATAAAACGTAACAATCGGAGAGAAAGAGAGGAGAAAGAGGACAAGAAGAATCTTCTAATTATTCATTGTTACTGTAAAATGGAATGCTTTGGTTCTTCCTATATATAAATTCTCCATTTGCAGTTTGTAAATTGGGTAACTGAGCCATCACTTTCTCTTTCTTTATAGACAACAGCTACACTATAGTAGAGCTTTCAGCTCACAAAGAAAGAGAATTGTTTTTCATTTATTCCTCAGCGATTCAATACTACAGCCTGTATGTTACCTGTCCCTCTGCTACGCTACTAAATGTTTGCTCTCTTGGTTTTGCTGTTTAATTTTGATTCTTGTTAGCCAAATTTGTCGTTTTTTGTGTAGTAATTGGTATTTGATATGGAAATTATGGGTTTTTTTATGAGTTATCTGAAATGGGGTTTGCTTAAATTGTACAATTTGATGAAATTTGGATGGAAATGTGCTTTTTCATATTGTTTATCTGAAAATGGGTTTTGCTTAAAGTAGCTAAATTTTATGAGGAATTTGAGTTTTCTGAAATGGGTTTTGTTTAAACTGTAAAATTTGAGCTAAAGTTTATAACTTTTTAGTATTACAATTCTTTTGGGGAAATGGTGTTCGTTTGTGTGGATTATGGGTTTGACTTAGTCTCTCGGAGCATAAGTTTCACCGAATATGTTATTGTTATTGTCTATTTTGAGTTATCTAAAATGGTTTTTTTTTTCCACAGTTTACAGCTGAAAGCTGATTCTTGAAATTTGCGTAGAAGGAGGCAAACAACTATTTATATTCTCTGCAAGCGCCGCTCGTGGCCATTAAAGATTAGACAGCTATAATTGTGAGATTTGGTGTTTTGTGATTGGTGAAAAAAGATTATATTAAGCATTTTCACCTTTCCTTGATCCGCCATTTTCTCATTTGTGTGCATTGGTTTTAACCATTGGAGCAAAACTGTACTTGGGTTCAATACAGAGAACTTTGAAGGAGAAAAGACTTGGTTTGAGTTTGTTACTTATATTATATGGTTTAATAGTTGACCATTTTGAAAGGTGACATAGTATCCATAATCATCGGCAGGACGGTGAAACTTGTTGGGATTATTCTGTTGGCTTGGAGGAACTTAAGGTACAAAAAAAAAATCTTTTGTTTGATTCTTTTTCAATTGTTTAGTGAGTTTGCTGTATGATTAAGGAAACTTCATGTTTGATAAAACTAGTGTAGGGTTGGTGACTGATACTTTGTATGAAGACATGGTGTGTTAGTTTTTTAATTTACTTTATTAGTGGTATTTGCATTGTTAGGATTGATTGTGGTTTTTTTAATTGTTTATAGGGAGTGAAACTCGGTCCTTAAACTCGGGAACTGGCGTGTGGTATTTAAAGAGTTATGGGTGGTTGTTTATATATGTGGTGAGAGGGTAACTGAGGATTTTGATGTGTAGTTGTGATGATGAAAACAATGCAAGTAGAAGAAGTTTTCTTTGATTCTGCTGATTCTTTGGTGTTGGAGGAAGAGGAACTAGGTTGTGTGAAAAAGAATTTGGGGTATGATGTATGGTTGATGGAGCCAGAAAGTGTGACGAGTCGACGAGGGAAGTTTTTGAATGAAATGGGATTTGTTGGATTTGACTGCCTACCTAGTGCAGCCAGTGATGAATCTGATTCAATGGGGTTGAACAGGATTGTGGAGAGTGGTGAAGCAGTTTGTAGTTCTGCTTCGGAGGAAGAGTTTATGTGTAATGAAAGGGAATCTAGTGGTAATGCGAATTTATTGACCGATGAACCAGATCAGACTTGGTTTGATGATGATTGCACTTCTTCGCGTTCTACGGATGAACAACATACTTGTTTTGATGCTACTTCCGATCACACACACGGTAAGGATAGCAGCTTGAAAAACCAGAAAATGAAGAAGTGGTGGAAACAATTTAGCCTAAAGATGAGTAAAAGTCAACTTACTGATGCATTTAAGACTTCTAATGAGATATTCACTGAAAAGCAGAAAGTAACTCCAAAGAAAGTGCACCTGAACAAGAAGAAAATTAATGAGTTTAGTGCGATTTACTGTGGACAAGAAATCAGTGCTCACAGTGGCCTTATTTGGACAATGAAGTTTAGCCCTGATGGGAAATATTTGGCTAGTGCTGGTGAAGATGGGGTTGTTCGGATTTGGCTAGTCACAGTTGATTCATCAAGTGAATCACCTAACTTCAGTTTAAGCAGTCACCGTGTCAAAGGCAAGCACGGACATAAAAAGAACAAGTCTTGTTATACCCCTGTTATTGTTCCTAAGAATGCATTCAAAATCGATGAGTCGCCGCTGCATGAATTTCATGGCCATACTGCTGGCATATTGGACCTTGCTTGGTCCTCATCTAACGTGAGTCAACTTTTTAACTACCTTTTGCATCACTTATTTACTCGCCATGTATCCAACTCAAATCGTGCTTATGACTAACTTGCTTTGGAACTGAATTGATCCTTTAATGCAGTGTGTTCTATCGTCATCCAAAGATAAAACTGTTCGTCTATGGAAAGTTGGTTTGGATGGATGTCAAGGAGTTTTTCATCACAAAAATTATGGTACATATCTGAAAATTTTATTTTGTTTAACTGATTGATAGATGTTTTGCTATTTCACTATTTTATTGATAGTTAAGAAGTTTAATTTGAGTTTCATTTGAATTTGATCAGTGACATGCATCCAGTTCAATCCTGTTGATGAGAACATCTTCATCAGTGGCTCCATAGATGGAAAAGTTCGTATTTGGGGAGTTCCAGGAAAACGAGTTCTGGAATGGGCCGATGCTCATGATATTGTAACTGCCGTAGCTTATCAGCCAAATGGCCAAGTATGTGTTAATTTTGTTTGATTTCAAAATGACTAATGATGCTACTATCTCGACTCAAGAAACTGACTGATGTGTATATCTTTGGATGAATCAGGGCTTTATAGTTGGTTGTATATCTGGTACTTGCCGCTTCTATGAATTAAACGGTGAGTAGTTCTTCGCACTTAAAAAATTCAGTTCTTTCGTTATGGTACTTGATCGTGAGAAAGTTAGTTAATCTTTGTTTTTCTTATCATGCAGAAAGCGTACTTTCCTTGAACACACAAGTACATCTTCATAGTAGGAAGAAATCTTCTGGTAGCAGAATCACTGGCATTCAGGTTTTTACTCTCGAAACTCTTGACTTAAACATATGCTTGCACATTACTGTAAGCAGTCTTTTTGACACAAGGATATCTCTTGCAGTTTTTCGAAAATGACTCCCGAAGAGTTATGATAACATCAGAGGATTCCAAAATCCATATTCTTGATGGGGTCGAGATTGTGCATAAATATAAAGGTATAGGATTGTTTTGATTCATAAATCCTTAAAAAAGGCCTGTGAATGATCATACATATCATTTTAGAAGAGTCTCACTCCGAGTGCTAATTTGCTCTTATCTTGGATATAACAGGTCTATCGAAATCAGGAAGCCATACATCTGCTACATTTAGCTCAACTGGAAAACACATAGTATCAGTCGGGGAAGACTCACGCGTCTATCTCTGGGACAATGCTGATATAAACATCCAAGCATCCAAACAAACAAAATCCATACGATCCTGTGAGCATTTCCTCTCGGAAGGCATTTCTGTTGCAATACCGTGGTCAGGGCAGGCAACAACAGTAGGGGATTCAGAAAATTCCATCAGTTACAACTTTGATCCACTAAGGGGTGAACATCAAGAGGCTTCTTCTAAGACTCGAGATTCAAGACGATTTTCTGTAGGAAACTGGTTTTCTATGGATGTGTCATTTAGGGGCTCCGTAACATGGCCAGAAGAAATGCTTCTTCCAGACGATCCACCCATCGCTGAAAATGATGAACACGTTTGCACTTCCAATGATGATCATCTTCATCAACAACATCAACATAACAAGAACCTGAACTACAGAGTGTTGTCCCCGGCATGGGGCCTTGTCATTGTGACAGCTGGTTGGGATGGTAAGATTCGGACATTCCACAACTATGGATTGCCTGTCCGAGTTTAAGAGATTCAAGCATTTTTCCACAGCTCGGACATGTTTGAATTCTTCTAAAAATGTTGCAACATCTATGTCGGATCTTTGAGAAATGTAGAGTATTGGGAGGATCTGACACGGGTGTGGCTGCGCCTTTTGGATGACTTAGAAGAGCTCATCTGCAGATAGAAACCGCGATAGAAATGAACTCGATGAATCTTTACAAGACTAATTTTTGTTTCCTTGTGAAGTTGTATAGTTAATTGTTTCATCCTCTTCTGTTCTTTAAGCTAGAACATGGTACTCAGATTAATTTTTTTGACTGATCATATTGTAATTTGTGAATATTCAACAGTGTAAAGATAGAATATTTTTTTAATGAAAATGATTCAAAAAGGACTTCATATTCTGTTATATACTTTGTTAAATTCTTCTCAAACTCAATAAACTTTCATCTTTGACTTGGTAGAAGCTATAACAACATCAAATCCAGTGAAAACACACAAAGTGGAGTCTCGGAAATGTAGAGTATATGTTGATCTTACAACTACCTCATTGATTAGAGAGACTATTTCCGAAAGACTCTCGGTTAAACATATTTGGGCTTTTAACAATCCACGAAAATTGCCACAATTTTGAACTTCAATTTATGGATAATCAATTGTACATGGACTTAATTTTGGGCCATAATTCCCTTCACTATGCTTTTCCTTCTTAATTCAAAACACTCTTCGCCCTCACCACAATTATAGAAGAAATTTTAAAAAACTAGATGATTTTTCTTAGCTGTTTTAATCTTGACGGATAGAGTTACATGATATCCGTTGTTGGTAGGAGGTGACCGATAATCCGTAAAATGATTTGAGGTGCACAAAAACTAATCCAAATACCAAAAAATTAGATTATGAAATAAGAGAAGTTGAAGTTGAGTGATAAGTACTCCTTCGTTCTTAACCTAGCGGTATCCAGTTCGAGTCCCCTTGGATACAGAGTTGTCTTCGTTAAGAAACATTTTACCTTCAACGTGAAATATTCCAACGCAAATTCAAATTTAATCGAGCTCCACAGTAAAAACTAAAAGGGGAAGGAGAAGAAAAGGTCAAAGTAGGATGAAAGTCAATGGTTGTAAAGTCAAAGATGTGTTGTTTAAACAAAGCGTGTTCTTCCATGTGTTTAACATACTTTGACTATTCCATGGAGTCCTAATTTTTCATAAATACCATTATGATATTGAGTAGCTATAATACGTTTTGAGTGATGTATTCGATTTTCTAATATCAGAATAAATTTTGATGGGTACGTGAAACTTTGAAAATATTTGTGAGCTATTATACTAATTTATGTCTTTGAAATGATGAGTTAAATTAGAATCTATGCATGATTTACCCCATATTTATTTCAATAAATGTTTGTTTTGTCATAAATAACTAATAATTAAGAGTTCGAACTATGAAGTGTTTGACGTTCTTCTCGATAAATAAATGACTTAATAATTATGATGTTTAGTGCTTGTTTGAGAAGAGTTTTTTTTGGGTTGTTTTACCTCCTTATAAATGACTTTTATTGTTATTATTATGTTTTGATGATGACCATGTTGAATTGTAAAGGTTCATTTTTTATTTTGTTTTTGTGTTGTTGATCTTTTCTTAAGTGAGTTTTAAACAATTTCAATCATATTCTTATGTTTTGCCCTTCATAAATTTGTCTATGATACTTTAGATATAAACTTTAACTTGATATAATTTAAGTAAGTCATTATAAAAAAATTTAATACTAACTAATAACTATGCCTCAATGTCAAACAAGCGAAATCAATTATATATTTATCTATTATTCAAGTATTCTCACCTTCCAATAATGTTATATAAAATAAAAATAAAAAATGTACTAGAATAGTGACTCTTAGGGGTCGGGGTCGTTTGACGCGAGAAATAAAAAAATAAATAATAACAGAATTAGAAAACAGTGATGAAATAGAATTTTTGTATTTTGTTTGATTGTCATGAATGGGTTTAATTTATCATACCATTTCTATCATAGTAATACAATTAATTATATCAAATAAATAATGCGATAAGTCATTTCAAGATAATTAATCTTGAATAACTTGTTCCGAACCAAAAGACTATTTGCTAAACCAACTAAGCTCCCAATTGGAAAGCTACAATGTGAACATAAAAGAAAATTTTCAACTATGATACAATTGTCATTGAATCCCCACTAAAATTGTGGAAAAATTTACATTATTGTACAAACAACAATGTTTTTATGAGCAAATAAAATGAAAAAGTTAAACCTCATCATATTCTAAAAAATTACATTAATTTTACTTGAACCTCCAAAATAAAAATAATTTTTTTTTTATAAAGTAAAATAAAAAAAATTAAATTAACTACCTAAAAGTCAAAGAATGGATGGAATAGATCAGAAGCTGACGGAGACGGCGAAATCAACGGAGCTGAAAACAACGTTGACGGACTTGGACTTAACATAATCATAAACGGATCCGTCGGAAACGGAGAAAATAATCCCGGCGGCGATACTGGCGGTAAAGTCGCCGGCGCCGGCGATAAAATCCCCGGGATCTGACACATTTCTACGCTTGAATTTCCGAGTATATCCAAAATATCCATCGAATCAAAACTTTCCATACCAACAGCAGCAGCAGCAGGCGGAGGAACAGTAGTAGATGGACTACTAGCTTTTTCCATAGATGCCAATTTCGCCGCCGGCGATAAATTCCCATCACCAGAACCCGAACCCGAACCCGACCCAGATGTCGATGTTTCCATCGAGGAAGTAGTAGATCCAGTAAGTCTTTGTACAACACTCATAAAGTCACTAACCGTCGTGTGATACACTTTCGGCGAAACAGCGTAGATAATCACCGTTTGGGGGTTTTGGGTCGTTGCCGCCGGGGCTACCGCGGCGGTATGTGGTGGAGGATGCGGCGGAGGAGCGACCGGAGGTTTTTTGATCTTGTAGGAATCTTTGTTGACTTTAAGAGGAGCTGGACGAGGACCTTGTAGTTCTCTCCGGGTCGGAGATGGTCTTCCGTCGGAAACGCCGGCGAAAAAGTCCGGTGGTGGAAAATCCATTTGGGCAAAAATTGTTATTTGTGGATATTTGTAGAAATGATATATGAGTGGTAATAGGAAATAATAGCCTATGAAATGTGATGTACAATGGAACATGAATGGAAATAGCAAAGCAAAATTTTTTTTTACTATTATATTTCTTTTAACATGTTCTAAAATATATATATATATATATAAAATATAAAATTAGTACTACTAAATATCATTTTATTAAAAAATAAGAAAAAAATTAGTGGGCACCAACTTGGCATAAGTTAATCACTATTCTTAATTTGACATGTGATAGTTGAATTACCTTGTAAGGAGCAAGTGCTAAAAGAATATCTAAAAATAGTGAAACTAATTTTATAATAAATGGAGTAGTAGTATATATAATTATAATAATAGAGTAATTATATTAGTGAAATTTTGAAATGATATAATATAGACAAATTTTATTATTATTTTGTTTAGTGGAGAGATTATTTATGATACACTTGAAAGATGTAATCAAAGTATGATAATTAGGAGCATACCACATGTATGCTAGCTAATATTACGATGCTCGACTACCTAGCTATTATTCTTCAACGTTTATCTTCAATCTTATCAAATCTTCATATTTAGGATCATGTCCTCAATTAATTAAAGATGTATTATGTTTTGTAATATCACATTCATCTAGTTCTTTTTAGACCTACCTTTTCTTCTTTTAAAATCTACTAGAGTCAACCTTTCAGATATCTATTGCGTCTAAGATCTTTTTATCACATGTCCGAACCATGGTCTTAGCCTTATTTTTCTCATATTATCCACTACGAAAGTCACTTTAGCCTTGTCCCATATTACCTCGTTCAAAATCTTATCTCTCCCTCACACATCTGATTGATCACCTCTGCTATCTTCATCTTTTATATATATGTGTTAATTTTTTACTGGTCAGAATTTTGTATATTCAACAATGTAGATACAGTCTAACCATCACTTTGTAGAATTTACTCTTTAAGCCTTGGTGACACATTCATATCACATAATATCTCGAACGTGAACCTCCATTTCATCTACTGTGATCTAATATGATGTGCGACATCATCATCAATCTCCTCATTTCTTTAATTATATATCTAAAATACTTGAAACTTGTTATTGATCTTTAATCTTCATTTTTGTCTTTGCTTCGTATGTCACGATACCGAACTTGCACCCGAAGTACTCTATTTAGTCTTGCTTAAATTGAAAAGTTTACATTCTAGGATTTGTCTCCTATCTTTCATTATATCGTTAATGCTACAACACTGTCTTATCGATCGGTACTATATCATATATGAGTAACATACATCATACACCTCTACTTAAATATACAATGTCAAAATTAAATATAGTTTAAATTAAAAATTATTTTCAAGATGACTGAACTTAATTACAAAGATTTATAAATTAAATATAGTTTAAATGATAAGTCCCAAAATTAGTTGTTTGTTCACTTCACCTCAAAAAGGTTCACCAATTGATATAACTAAAATAAAAATGAAGGCTCATTTGGCCATATATAATTGTACATTTAATACGTAATTGTCTTACTTTTTGTAAATGATGCATAAATTTTTTAATTTGAAAGTAAAATTGTTTGATAATGTTTCATAATCATAATTTTACAATATAGTATAATTTGTTTCCTTTGTTAATGATTTAGATAAAGTTATTTCAGATTGTATGATTATTATAAAAAAAAAAAAGGTAAAGAAAAAGATAACCAATTAATTGAAGAACGTGTATTAAATAACCGGTTAATATTTTGTTTAATGTAGTACTACTATAATTAGTCTAAAACTTTAGACTTGCTAAATGCTAATCATTCAACTTAATGCAGCCCTATTAATTATCATCTAATTTATACTCTCTATCCTCTCTCGCACGCCTCTCTCCTTCCTCTCCAAATTTCGATTGCTATATATATATA
>NC_028647.1:614989-680128 GCF_001406875.1 Solanum pennellii
TATATATATATATATATATATATATATATATATATATATATATATATCATTCCTCTTCCAATCTCGCTCGTCTATCTCCACTTTCTAACAAGTAGTCACGAATCATAATTAGCAAATTATAGTTATAAAGCCTAATTAAGTTATTTTTAATGGCTATTTGCGAAATTTTCTGTATAATATTTTTTGACATTTTATTTAATTTTTGATATCTTTACTACTCAGGAGTTTGATAGAAAAATAATAGAACATTGTTTATCTCGTTGGAGAATTGAGACATATTATAAGGTGTAAAGAAAAGGTGCTCTCAACTTGCTTGGACAAAGACAAAACAATATTCCTCTCCTTAAACGTGTGTACATAGCTTAATCTACTATATGTTGTATTCGATGCGGAGAAAAATATTTTTTCACTAAAAATCAAGTATATGTTTAAAATACATCGATAATAAAATCATATTATGTTGATTCCGTGAATCAATACATAAAGGGAACGTACACAAATTTTTTGTGCTATCATCATTATTTCACGAATATAATGTTACTACAACAAAAACAACTTTTAGCCACAATAAATTGAACACATTAATAAAGAGTGCTAAAATCTTTACTGGTATTAGTCAAGTGTCGTTAGATCCAATACAAAGAGTGTTAATTGTTGCTAAAAGTATATATTTTACCGATGATTAAGCTGTTATTTTAATTAATTGTCATTAAAGATCATTTTTGATATAGTGTGTTGAAAGAATTTGACATGACCCCTACTTTATTTTATAAATGCAAACAAAAAGTTATAAAAGTTGAAAGGGGGCTATGTAAAAGTAGGAAGAATTAGTGTTACCTAAGCACATTTTGTTAATTATGTTAGCCAAGAACCTTAACAATCTATGTACTAAGCACATTGAAAATCATAAGTAGTTTAATATTCCAAGCATTTGCATTTGGTCTATTCCATGTCAAGTTTAATAAACTATATGCCTTAATTATTAGCCTAAATATACTTAAAATTGAATGTTATTTGGATAGTATTTTTATACTAAATCTAAAGTATTGCATGGTAAATTTTACTAACATTCAAAATAATTTAATAATGCATGCCCATATAAGACATATAGTGAGTTAGAAAATCTTAAGTATTTAGTCAATATTATCATACAAATCAATTAAATATAATAGTTCAAATGCTGACCTATAATACAGAAAATAAAATTAGAAAATACAATAGAATATAAACGTGAACAAAATCTCTTTTCTTTCATCTTGACAGAGGAAAATTTAAATATTTGAAAAGTAAAATTTAGATATGCCATTGTTTTTTTCTTATTTACCAAATTTGCAACTCATTTTTTCTAACAACTTGCACAAATATATATTTCTAAAGATTTTGCGGAAAAGGATACATGGCGTAGGTGAATAAATTTATAGGTCGATAAATTACTGAATTTGAAATCAAACTCTTTCTACCTTAGACGAATAAAGTTTAAGACTTCTCATGATCGTTTTCGAAGACTAATATTAGTCAATAATATTGTTGTTTGATTAGGAGGATACTAAAACTAATGCAACCATGCTTATAATAACTTCTCACTTTCATCAATTAAATATTTGGAGTGTGCAAGATTTTCATTTGATTCTATGTAAAATTAATCAATTAAGAATCTTAAATTTATTGCTAAACAGAGATGAAATGAAAAACACTAATCAAATTTCTTTTTGCACTAAATATACTCAAAATTCCTTTATGATAAGATTAATTTAACACTATCATTAGAATTATTTTGATAAATTTCAAATTAAACCTAAGACATATTATACAAAAAATGATATTTAACAACTTGTGTGTTATATACTTTTTTGCAAATAATATTTATAATTTGAAGTATTTTTCTTAATATAATTAACATAATCACCCAAATTTAAATCTGCTCTAAAAGAGTAATATTTTAAAATAAAAATTAGTCACTAATATCATAGATTAGATCTCAATTAGTACAACTATTAAATCACACACTACAAAAACTAAACAAACATCCTAGTGTAACTACAAAATCAAACGCTGCTTTAAATAATTAAACAATCACACGCTATTTCAAATTTTCTAAATATTACACAAATAATTTATTTCTCTCTCGCCTCTCTTTTTTTTACGTCTCTCTCATGACCTAGAGATGTCAATAGAACGGACGAATTCCAACAAATCCCGTCTTTTCTTATTGGATAAATTAAAAGTTCTTTAATTTTATTAAATTTGATAAACTTATAATTGATACCAAATAGTCATTGAAAGGCATGTATGTGGTATTTTCTGTTTCTTAGTCTTCCATGTATGTATCTATATGCCATATACATAATATATATAACCTATTCGATATCAGATACATGTAACTTTGATATTAAAGAAATGTATTTATATATAGATACATCAAATTTTTTATATTAGATACATCAAATTAATACTTCTCATGTCTCAATTTATATATGACTTTTCGTTTTTTGAGAACAAAATAATTTAAATTTGAGCAAAAATTTTCACGAATCTTCTATATATATATATAAACTATCAAAGTTTTTTTTCTTTAAAAAGCTAAATCCCCTTTTTAACGGCTTGATAGTGTAAGAACTAGAAACAAACACCCAACAACAATATAGTGCGCACATTAATTTCCGTGTGCTCAAACGGTGCATTTTAGACTTTAGCAATCGCCTCCCGCCACGTCACACACCTACCCTAGGGGGGTTTCAGGGTGGGTGGTTTTGGTGGGTGGGTGGGGTGGGTATCGTCTCCTCCATTTTTTCTTCCATTTTTGGGTTTCTTCTTCTAATTAACACACTCTGCAACAAACTATTAAAAAAAAAAAAAGGAGTATTTTATTAGAAAAAAAAATAAAATGAAATTCGTAATTGAAAATTAACATTCCAATTTCAGTAATTATATTTATTTTTCCAATTCTGTCCCTCATTTTTGTTAATGGCTCCATCAAGCTCTGCTTCGCCGGCGGCGGGGTTATCGAGACCGGTAGCTCAACGGAAGGTTCATCCATCAGCTGAATACCGTCGTCGACCGCGGATGTCAGTATCGCCGCCGCCGAAGAAATTCAGGTCGATGGTGGAGATCATGAAAGTAGCGACGCGTGTCGAGTTACCGGAGGAATCAGAGGAATCGGAGGAAGAAGATGATTATGAAGAAGTTGTATGTGAACAATGTGGCTCTGGAGAAAGGCCAGATGAGTTGTTACTGTGTGATGAATGTAACAAAGGGTTTCATATGTTATGTCTTAGTCCTATTGTAGTTCGTGTTCCCATGAAACTATGGCATTGTCCTCATTGCTCTGCTGATCAGCATCGCGTAATCAAAAGTATGGAAGAACATAAAGAAATGAATTTTTAAAAAAATACTAATTTGATTATGAGTTATATCAATAATGTTTTTGTATGTTGTTTAGGTTTTTCGCAAAAGAAGATAGTTGATTTCTTTCGGATTCAGAAAGAGAGTCAAATGGTGGTGAAATGTTCATCTGCTCAAGGTAAACGAAGCAATGTTATCTTTATATCGGGAAAGGTTATAATGTAAGCTCAATTGGATCACAAGATCACAATAGAGTGTTTAGGTGTTTTGATATCTATGTATACTTTTGTTATACTAGAGCTAATTGATTGATGTCTGTACTTTTTGTAATGCTAACTTATGTTTAGAGCGGGAGACGTAGGATTTATATAGCGGATTAAGAATCTAAGCCCGCCAAGCTTAAACGTGAGAAANAAAGGGGGGGGGGGGGGGAGCAGACATGAATCTTTCCCTCTTAAAACTAGAGAGGGGAAGTGCAAGATCATCCCTTTATATAGTAGCGAGCGTTTCTTAATCTTTTCGGGTAAGTACAAGTTCATCCCTTTATATAGAAGCGAGTGTTTCTTAATATTTTCAGGTGAGTGCAAGATCATCCCTTTATATAGTAGCTAGTGTTTCTTTATCTTTTCTGGTAAGTGCAAGATCATCCCTTTATATAGTAGCGAGTGTTTCTTTATCTTTCGAGAGAAGTGCTAGATCATCCCTTTATATAGTAGCGAGTGTTTATCTTTTCGGGGAAGTGCAAGATAATTCCTTTATATAGTAGCGAGTGTTTCTTTATCTTTTCGGAGAAGTGCAAGATCATCCCTTTATATAGTAGCGAGTGTTTCTTTATCTTTTCGGAGAAGTGCAAGATCATCCCTTTATATAGAAGCGAGTGTTTCTTTTATCTTTTCGGAGAAGTGCAAGATCATCCCTTTATATAGTAGCGAGTGTTTCTTTATCTTTTTGGGTAAGTGCAAGATCATCCCTTTATATAGTAGCGAGTGTTTTTTCATCTTTTCGGAGAAGTGCAAGATCATCCCTTTATATAGTAGCGAGTGTTTCTTTATCTTTTCGGAGAAGTGCAAGATCATCTCTTTATATAGTAGCGAGTGTTTCTTTATCTTTTTGGGTAAGTGCAAGATCATCCCTTTATCTAGTCACGAGCGTTTCTTTGTCTTTTCGGCGAAGTGCAAGATCATCCCTTTATATAGTAGTGAGTGTTTCTTTATCTTTTCCAATTTATGCAAATTTATGTTTTGGTTGCTAAAGTACTTTTGCTGCTTTCTCTTTTAATATGGATTGACGTTTCCAATCATTATGTTTTGTTTCCATATTTAGTTTAAAGTTGGTGGATCAACGAGTTTAGTGTGCTTGATGTTTAGGTTCAACATTCATTATCTCAAAATTTGATGGAAGAATCAACATCCTGCAGTTAACTTATCATTGTGATCAAATGTGTTTTGCTAATAACTTTTCTTTCTGTCTTTGCAGTATAGCTTTTGTCAGATGTCATTTGATAATCTGAAGTTACTAGCAAAATAATTAATAATAGAGTAATCTCTGAATTATGTCAATGAACCATAAGTTTCTCTTAATTTATCCATTGAATTGGATAACTCATTAGTTAACAGATAACTCCATCTAATATACTTTCCTTTCTTTTCTGCAGTCGTTTGGTAGGACATTAAGGTTGTTCAATTGTATCTTACTTAGTCATTACTTTCTTAATGAGGAAATTGGATTTTGAACACAAAAGGTTTCTTCTTTCAGAAAAATATTCAAGCTAAGTAAGGTTTAATTAACAAAAGATCACTTCCATAAATGTTCTAACGTCTAAAAAGCGACCGTTGCCGTTGTAATAGAGTTATACTTGTGCACATAAGAAAGGTATTTAATAATTATCTGTCTCAATGACAATGTGCTTGTCAAATTTTGCACAAAAGCATTCTAGTTTTTCCACATCGGGCAACTAGTTTGGATTGAGGCTTAATTAATGTATGCTTTGATCAAACCACTCACGTATGACGGTATGAGGTAAGTATTAAGCTTGCTAGAAACATTTATGCAACTACCTATGCAGTGTAATAGCACTGGTTAGCTCAAAAATTGTCGGTAAAATATGAACTTTTGCTTGTCAATTCACTGATATGATTTTGTTGCTACATCGGTAGTCTTTTTTTTTTTTAAGAAAATACAAAAGGCGATTGCCTTTCTCGTCTCTCGCCTCTCCCCATTGGCAACGAGGCGATCACCTTTCACAACACTGGTTACTCCCTTGGTTTTCTTTTTCTATTTTCCTGATATTGTGTTATATGCTGCAATTTTTGATCATTCTGTTTTAAGGAATGTATATTTATGACTTGTATTAAAGAGAATTTATATTTCATTATGAGTAGATTCGCTTTCTAATCTCAGAGATTTCCGTAGATATATTTTGCTACCAGATCCTTGTAATCCATTGCAAGCTAGTGAATTTTTCTCCTTAAACTTTTAAAAGAAGGTATCGTTAGTTTCTGATTTTTCCATTTTTACCTGTCAACATTGTCAGTAGATATCAAAAAACGTCGGAAGCGTTCACTAGTTTTCCACAAGAGACGCAGAAGGCTATCACTATATATTCCAACAGAAGATCCTCACAGGAGGCTAGTTCAAATGGCATCTCTTGCTTCTGCACTGACAGCTCTCGATATGGAATTCAGCGATGAGCTAACTTACATGCCTGGCATGGCTCGTAAATCTGCTAACAGTGCCAACTTTGAAAGTGGTGGAATGCAGGTTTGCTATTGTTCTCACAGTCAGTCGGTCTATTCTATTGCTCTTTGAATGTTATAAGGTGTTAGCTCATACTTCACCACGTAATTTTTTCCTTTTGTTTTAGGTTCTCTCAAAAGAAGACACTGAAACCCTGGAGCAGTGTAGAGCTATGTATAAAAGAGGGGAATGCCCTCCTCTGATGGTAGTTTTTGATTCTCGTGAAGGGTATGCCTAATCACCTCAGATTGTTGTGAGTTTCTCGTCTGTTTGTTACATGAAATCTAATGCATCGTATTAATGCAGCTATACTGTAGAAGCTGATGGGCCTATAAAGGACTTGACAATATTAGCAGAATATACAGGCGATGTGGATTATATCAGGAATCGGCAGGAGGATGATTGTGATAGCATGATGACCCTTCTTTTAGCAAGAGATCCATCAAAAAGTCTTGTTATCTGCCCTGATAAGCGAGGAAACATTTCTCGGTTTATCAATGGCATAAATAACCATTCACCGTAAGCTAGTAACCTCAATCTTTCCTTCTTAAACTCGATTTTTCTCCATCTTTTTTCCTCCATAACTCGTGGCTTTCTAAAGTCTTTGCTTTTTATGATATGCTCCACCAACCCCCAACAATCAATTTCGGAATGTCTAAACTTTTCATATCAAGAGATCTTATAGAAATTGAAAACAACCAACCTACTGTTCTTGAGGCTATTCCAATTTTTGCAGGGAGGGTAAGAAGAAGCAGAACCTGAAATGCGTGAGATACAGTGTAAAGGGCGCATGTCATGTTCTTCTGGTTGCAATTCGTGATATTGCCAAGGGAGAGCGGCTGTACTATGATTACAATGGATACGAGCATGAATATCCAACACATCATTTTGTTTAAAATGTCGTATGTAGCTTTCCTAGTGAGCTTAGGATCAGGAGATCTTTCTTCTTCATAACTATACAACTAGTTCAGATCATAACCTTTTTTCCCTTAGTGTCAAGGTGAATGTTGGCCATTTAGATGGAGATAGATACAGCACAGCAGAAAAATTTTGGTCAAAGTCCGATGAGTTTCGGAGATTTAAGTTACTAGGTAACTTTGTCAATTTCATTTATACATTAACATATGTAGACCTTAAAGCCTATGTAATTGCTTTGAGAACAAAATTGCATCTGTTTTACAGAATTTTAGAGTTGACTACTATAGCATGCTTCTGTCTTTTATTGTCCATTTTTGCCTATTTTTTGGTTACTAATGTAAAAGCATCTTTGTCTAGTTACCTTTTGAATGCTGCAGCGTAACTAGTAAAGTTGTTTCCATGTGAGTAGGAGGTCACAGGATCAAACCGTGGAAATAGGTTCTGATCCTGTGAAAATAGTTTCTTGCAGAAATGAAACCCTTGTGGTTCTGTCCTTCCCAGCCTCGTGCATAGCGGGAGCTAGGTTACTGTCCTTTTGAGTATCATTTGAGTGATTGACAAGTTTTACAAGACTAAACTTCCTTCTGAGTATCTTAGATCAACAAAGTTCATCAATGTGTCAACACCATTTAAGTAACTTGTAAATTTTTGCACCAAAAATCCAAACTTGGTAACCATTTATAGTTTATAACCAGTTCTTCCTTCAAAAAGTTCTTCTAATTTATTTCTTCCAATTATTTCATTATACCGTCTTTGTCATCCTCACATATTATGTTGCTCGGATCCTTCACAGATGTTGTTTCACCCGTGTCAGATCTTCCAAAAATGCATAGCTTTTGGAGGATTTGACTCACTTTTGGTGGTATTTTAGAAGAGTCCGAGCAACATAGTGGCACATGTGTATATCCAAGTAAAGTAGGTCATATAATTCCATGTCTACATCCTTACAAGTGTGTGCCTAGACCATAATCTTCCTAAAACTTGATCTTGCTGCAATCACCACTTTTCAGTTTCACCAAATAGTAGAATTCATTACCTATGTTTCTCGGACTCTCCAAAATTACTGCTAGCTAGGTGTGTCGGATCCTTTTTGGGACACGGGCGTAAAGTATTTTTGGAGAGTCCCAGCAACATAGTTCATTACACAAATTCTTAGCTTCTATCACTGCTCTCAGCTTTGTCTTACACCTTTAGAAGTATCTTTACACCTCATATTTACCTTTCTTTTCTTATCAATTTGAGACTTTGTTCGCGTACTCAACAATCTACCAAAGCTCATGCTTCTTCTTGTGCATATGTTTCCAAGCTATGAATAAATGTAGAAAACCAATCAGTTGATGGGACAAAAATAGTAAACCAACCCATGCTATCACAATCTAGTGGGCTTGTTTTTCAGCTCTTCACATGCCTTAACATGAGAGCTACTTTTGAAATGGATGGGCAAAGGTAGTAAACTATCATGTTCATGCCATCACTCCGGGGGCGGAGCTAGTGTATAGATTATATGTTCGGTTGAACCTAGTGACTTTGGTTCAAATTTTGTATTTGCGTTAGCAAATCCATTGAATAATGAAGTAGGTAGAGAACCATGAGTTTTTAGTTTCAAATCTCAATAGAGACAAAAATGCTAGGTAATTTCTTTCCGTCTGTTCTAGTTTTAGTAGACAGAGTTACCTGATATCTGTTGCTGGTGGAAAGTGATAGATACTAGTCTAGGTGCACGCAAACTAGCCTGGACACCATTGTTATTAAAAGAAATCCATTGAAAATGTATAAACTATTAATTTAGAACCTAGTCGTGTAAACTGACTAAATTCCTAAACTCATACGCTTCAAGTCCTGTCTCTGCCTCTTCACCACTCTCTTCTATGGGTGAGTTACTCTACACCATCTGCATGCATGTCCAGTCGCACCACGGGCTTTGATATATACCAATTTGTTGGGCTAAGTTTAATTGATTTGATATTTTGTTTGCCCTCCTAATAATCTTACTTTTTGTTTTTTTACGACAGGTATAAGGTCGTAAATGATATATATTAAGATAGAAGGTTCATAGATAGTACATCGTTGTCTCAATTACCGTTTCCAGCATTATTGTTATAGTTTCTTGGTCCACGATTTCGGTTGTTTCTAGCATTTTGATTATAGTATTATTTTATTGTAATTATTGTTTAGAATGATTTATCATGTTTTATGTAGTATTTTTCCATGAGTTATTGACCCCAGTTATTTCTTTTGTCGTGTTGCTTTGAACTGTTTTTGCTTGAGTCGAGAGTCTATTGAAAACTTCTCTACCAATGTATAACTTAAATAATTTAATTTGTTTCTTGTATTTAAAAAATTGATTTTGTTGTCTTTTAGGTAGAAAACGATCCAAACAGAATTACGAACACCCCTAATTTTCTTAAACAAACTCATTGAAGCATTTGAAAGGTCAACTTTCATATTCAACTACGTTTGAAAGGAGAAATACTGAATAATAATTTCAAGATAAAATGTGAGATTATCCTATCTTGCATTTAATAGGGTTATTAATTAATCTCCAGATGTTTCATCCCAAATATATGGTAAAATAACTTTATTTATCTCATCCTTTGTACCAAACAACGCGAGATGTATACTTCGAAAAAGTATTTTGCTGTTGATAAGTAAATTTTCCATCCATGCCCAAAGGATGTAATGTATTTTGAAAGTTTAAAAGACAATTTATGTTTCATCGACTTAAAGATGACCATGTATGAAAAAGTAAATACACGAAGTTAAAAGGAGTTCAAAAACATATATAAATATGTAATTTTCCATCAGAAAGAGTTCGAATGAACCTCTTGATCCTACCTGACTCTGATCCTATAAGAGAAGAAGAAAAATGTGATAACTACTTGTAGAAAGTCATCAATATAAGTAATAGCCATATCTTATTTCAAGGACCTATAAGCATTGTGTATGAAATACAACTTCCAAAATAATGACATTACATGCCTTGTGTCTCTAAAGAATATACTTTCATATGCAAGTTTAAATTATGCAAACACCAACAATGAACAACTTTGAGAAGTTTGCAAACAAAACACTAAGTTTTTCAACGATATTTCTGTAATATTTTACCACGAAAATATGAGCTATCTTCTTTAACTGCCCGTCACCAATGGAGGGGCGAGAAGCCTACCCCTTAATTGAGAAGCCTCAGTTCTCATGATGGCAAGGAGAATCTTTTGTAGAGGTAATGTTACAACAGGAGCTCAAGGGACTTGGGAAGCAACCCGGAGGACTGGCAGAATCCACACCTTTCACTATGCTCAAGGGACTTGGGAAGCGACCCGGAGGACTGCCAGAATCCACACCTTTCTCTATGCTCAAGGGACTTGGGAAACTCTGGTCCTGAGAACTACCTGTATGTGCACCTTCGACTTCATTTGGGAGATCACTAGTAGCTGCATTCTGAATGCTGCTAGCTTGTGCAAGAATGTTACGAGTTGGTATTCTTGAGCGTGATGACTTATGTTTAAACACGCCCCACAAATAGTACTTTCTACGAAGCCCTGTATAAGATGAAGGTTTGATAAGTGTTTGATTGAATACAATACAACTGATATCTCGGTTCAGTGGGAGAAAATAAAAGACTTGGGAAGCAGGAAGTCATTACTTACTCCAATGTTTCTGTGGCAGAACACAAGATGAAAAAATCAAAAGCTCCACATTGTCAATTGTGGCGCTCATTGCAAGATCATTCTCAATAACATCTTCCAATAGAGCATCATAAGAATTTTCATCCCTGAAAGACAGTATTAATAGATAAGATTCGAGAACATCAGGATAATAATGTTCAGTGACTGCATTATAATAAGATGACATTACTCTTCTAGCTCGGGAAAGAGATACACAGCAATACTGCAGTCTGTTGGTTGCAACCTCTGGAAACTCCTTGGCCATACATCATTCTTGGACACAAGTTTTACATCAAGATTCACAGGAAGTCTAGTTGCTGCTATACACGCCTTTTCACAGGCTTTGTTTGACAAATGAGCTAAGATATTAATACTGCTTTGACTCTCTGTATTGAAGATTAAACATCCCCTACAGTTAAAAATAAAGACAGTGAATAGAGAATTCTTTTTTCTATGTTCAATAAAGAATCCTCCCACCAAAAAGTTGGGAAGAAAGGCAATAGCAGAGAGAATTGCTCGTAGCAATCGCTGAAAAAGCCTTTTTAGGCATCCCAAATCTAAATTGAAACAGGTAATTGCCTATCTAAAGCAATGGAAGTTAAAAGTATTTACCTCCAAATGGGATCAATAACTGGCTCTGCTGACAAACAATTCACAGATTCCACTTGAGGATCACCATACAAAGTGTCGAGTGGAAAATTTTGCTCACCAGGGAATGAAGAAGTAAAAGTTCCACCAATTGCCCCACCCTCTCCCTCAAAATCACCGTCATCATCACGAACTACAAACTTCCTGCTTGACTTTCTCATCTCTTGTTGTTTTCCAATTTCACCAAGTGACTGCGCACTCTTTGAATCTTGCACAGAAGAGTCACCTCTTACTTGAGCTCTTTCTACCATTCCACCTTCCTCGTTGTTCAATGTTGAACAATAAGCTTCCTGGCGTTTACCTACTAGTGGAGTGATCCCTGCTTTTACTATTTCAATATGCTGTTCAGAATAGCATACATCTGCACACTCTTCTCCAATGTCTTTGTGTTTCTTAGTGTCAACAAATGAAGGCTTCTCCTTTTGCAAAACGTGAAAAGGACTATGGGCTGTAGGTGATTGAACTTCTCCGCTTGTGTCATGTCTAGCCTCATCTAACCTTAGAGCTTTGACTTTACAACGGTAAAGCTTTCTTCTCCATTCCGCTCGAACATCAAAAGCATGGATTAATCGCTCACTTATCCGTTCACTCTTTCTGACCTGATCAACCTTAGCAACTTTGGGAGCGCAATCCCAACAAATCCAATCGGCATAGTCATCATCAACAGTGATTTTCTCTTGGCAATAGCTGCAGAATAAGGAAAAGAAAAATGAAATACACCTGCCGAGTTAATAATCTTTTTCAGAGCTTGTAAAGTGATATTGAAGTCAATATAGGCATTTTTAGATGCTCGTAGCAATAATAGCACAACAATATACAGACTAAAAATATCAACGATATTATAGCCAATAGAAGCACACATAGATGTGCATGCGATAACATAATAGAAATATATAGACTAAAACATTCATCAGTACTTTCTCTAAACTCCATAAAGGGGAAAAGAAAAAATGTGATTTTCTACTAGGCAAGAATACGGCTTAATAATAAAAATGCTTAGGAAAAACAATATCCAACATTAAACTATTACAATTGCTTATATCCACTGGAAATTCATTCTCAAAATAAAGAATATTGCATACAACTTAATTAAGCAACTGATGAAACATACAGGTGTACAGCAGAATCACGACATTGTGAGCAGTATACAAGAAGCTTGACATCTCCTTTATCCCCACATGTTAGACAAACAATTTCCTGAGAAAGAAAAAGAAAACACAAGTGAGCACTAAATTGTGAAATTGTACAATGAGTTGAACAAGTACTGATAAAACTCTCTTTTAATAGCCAAATTGATGAATTTATCTTATAGTATTCAAACACGTATAAGTTATGAAACCTCACATTCCTATAGAATCTGACTGCAACAACATGACACATTACCTCTCCACTGTCAAATCTCTAGACAAGAATCCAATCCTTGTGAGTTGTGTGCATGACCCTTAGATTGACAGTTCTATGAAGCTGATTTTTCTTTCTTAGATGTACTCATAGAAGTTTGGAAGAATGAACTAACCCGGACATCACTCTAGAAGTAAAAAATGAAAACCATCTAGCTCGATAGTAAATACACTTCTCTGAATAAACAACATATATAGATAAATCTGGATTCCAATTTTGAGTTACAATCTTCTCAAACTTGTGACTAAGATAGATAAAGGGACTTTCGAGTCAAGGAGGTTAGTTAAGCAATGATGAAGGTCATAAGGCTAATTAAAAACTTGCACAAAAGTAGTCGTACAAGCCTCGATTGTTGGATGTTAGGTTCCCCAAGGGTATGTGTTCGGACACTTAGGTGTATGTTTCAGGAGGAAAACATAGCAAGGAGCTTTTTTTAATGTATCTTCGAAAGAGTAAGCCCTAAGTCCACAACATTACCTTCTAAAAACATTAATAAGCAGTTTGAGGCGAAAGCACTTACTACCAGGGACGGATCTAGAAGAGAATCTATGGGTTCTCGAGAACTCAATCACTTTTACTTAAACCTACTCTATCTATATTAAGAAATTCACTAAATATCTATAAGTATTTGACTCTGAAACCAATTATTATTATACATTAACTCGAGCTTGATCTAGTAACCCATAAACTTTAAATCCTTAATCCGTCTTCTCTCCCCAACATTTCTTAAACCCTACATCCCACTTTCATGTTAATACAAAAAGTTACAGATGAAGGGACAAAAAAACAAATGAGCAACACATCACTCTCAAAAATGGGTGTAAAAATGATTTTTTTTTGCTAATCGAACAGTTAAAACAAACAAATTTACTAAAAAAAACAAAAAGGGTTCCTAAAAAACTTCATAAAACTCTAAAACTCCAGAAGCAGAACACACACACTCAGAGTCTATCATCGCCATATCTAAAACAACTACAAACTAATAACCAAAAAATTAAAATTTTAAGAAAGTAGAGAAATAGCAACACAGTTATACGCATTTGCATAAAACCCATAACAATCTATTGATGATTCCGCCTTCAAAACCCCTCTTCATTGAAGAAATTGAAAATGTAAACAAAAAAATGAGTTCTTTAACAAAAAAAAAAAGAACTTTTGCACAAACGCGAAATAATCAAACCACTGCGAAAATGAAGATAAAAAGTGAAATGCAAGAGTTAAATCTTACCGAAGCCACAGTAGAGACAGATATAGAAGAATCCATTAGCGTCCTTTTGCTTGCTTTGTGGCTCTTGCAACTATTTATAGGAAATGGAGAAGGACGTTGTACATGGACTAAGGGTAAAATAGGTATTTTAAAATTATATTACTGACTATAAAAAGATGTTATTAGACTGAATCAATCGTTACACAAAATGAGATTTTATATTTAGTAATCAATTTGACGATACAATAAAAATAAATATTGTACTTAAATTAACATTACACAAAATGAGATTTACCAAAGATTTTTTTTCATGGGCGAAAAGGTAAAAAGGACAATTATGTAATCTAGTCAAACATACTTAGAACTCGTATGGATTGACTTAAAAAGATTTCTTTTGAGTCAACAATAAAAAGTTTAAGACTTTTGAGTCAAAATAAAAAGTCAAACTGACTTTTAAATCAAAAATAAAAAGTCAATTAAAATGACTTTTAAGTCAAAAATAAAAAGTCAAACTACAATAATTTTTGAGTCAAGTAGAATGTAGAGGGAGATCTACTTTTGATTTTTATTTTATTATAAATCATTGTAACTTATTTTATTTTTAACCTGACTAAACACTTTCTAACTTATTTTAAGCTATTTTAAAATTATATTACTTACTATAAAACGATGTTATTACACTGAATCAATCGTTATACAAAATGAGATTTTACGTTGTTTGTTAATAATCAATTTGATGATGCAATAAAAATAAATATTGTACTTAAATTAACGGTTAAGTACAATAAATAACTGTAAAAAGGACAATTACATAATCTAGTCAAACATACTTAGAGCTTGTATGGATTGACTTAAAAAAAGTATTTTTTTGAGTCAACAATAAAAAGTCTGGAATGACTTTTGAGTCAAAAATAAAAAGTCAAACTAACTTTTAAATCAAAATGACTTTTAAGTCAACTGAAATGACTTTTAAGTCAAAAATAAAAAGTCAAACTAAAATCTTTTGAGTCAAGTAAAAAGTAGAGAAAGATCTACTTTTGATTTTTATTTTATTATAAGTCATTGTAACTTATTTTATTTTTAACCTGACTAAACACTTTCTAACTTATTTTAAGCTATTTTTCTATTTGACAAACACTTCTAAAAGTAAAAAATTGACTTAAAAAGTAAGTTCCGCCAATGTTTAAGCCAATTCAAACCTCCTCTTAATTAGACCGAGAATTATTGCTATTTCTAAAGAGGGTAATGTTTACTTTTTGTGGATATTTCTAAAAGAGGTTTAAAATATAAATAGTTGATGAACTAGTCGAAAGGTGTCAACATATACTATAATATATATATATATATATATAAATATAAATATAACCACGGTAAATTTTCACCGAAGGCCTAAGCTCAATATGCCGTTGTTTATAAGAAAACATGAAAATATGTGATTTAATAATTCAACATCATGTTGTCTTAGGTCATCCAATTATTTATAAATAGTTTTACTTATTTTATAAGATTTTATAAACATCGATTCATTATTTATAAGGTTTTCATGTTTATATATAAACAAAAAAATTACAAATACAAATAAAATTCTAACTTCAAATTAAGCAATCTAATTTCAAATTAAGACTTGAAATCATGTCCATATGGACCCTAAATTTATGTAAAAGAAAATTCACTAAATTTGTAAAAGCCTATAGAAGAGCCTTTTAATAAGAAGATGGAGGTATCCATTTATCCCCTTGAATAAAATTCTTAACTGAGTAAGACTCAACATGTTCAGTTGGAATTTGATTACTCCATGGCACTCTTCCTGTTACATTACCTCCATTACCACTACTTTTATATTCACCATAATAGAGCGTCGCCAGAGCAACCTCGCCGCTCCATGGCATCCAGCCCTCAGGGCGGATCAAAACTTCTAAATTACAATTCAAAAAAACTGTCCTCGAATACTCCTTCCAAGGCCTCCCGAGGTAATTTTTATGCACATTCGGATTACCACGATACAAAATCATGTACTCTTTCGTTCCGTTGATCGAACAATTTTGAAATACGAATCCTGTTGATTGTCCAGGGTCTAATCTACCATGAGCAGTTACTGCATTAGTTTCACCTTTTTCGGGGTTAACTACCCGGGGAGTGACTAGAATTTCACAGTCCTGGAAAATTGCAGCCGCGTTACCAAAAATAAAATCTACATTCCCCTGAATTCGACATGATTTATAGTACTGTCGTAATGATTGTGTGTAGAGTGTGTCTTGATTCCCAAGAAATTCACAGTTTTCGATTACTGAATGGTCGCTATCAGACCGAAAAGCTACTGCTTGTCCTGCACCTATACCAGCTGCGTTTTGGATTGTTAAACCACTAGCCATGAATCCATCACCAGTTACTCCTGTTTTAGAAAAAAAAAAGTAAGATTAATCGATCAATCAGACGTTAAATATCACTTGTGAAACTTAGCTATCAACTACAAGTTGACTTCTTCAAGTAATTTTCTTTCAATCTTCGTTTTAATTTATGTGATCATTTTTTATTTAATAAACTATAATTCACTTACCAACTGTGGCAGATTCATAAGTGGACATTCCAGGTGTTTGGCCAACACTCAACGATCCTGAAATGACAGTTTTACCCATCCCGTCACCTAAAAACACCACATTTCTCTTCTCCAAGGGTATTCGAATTATCTCATCATACAACCCGGTTT
Source organism: Solanum pennellii (assembly GCF_001406875.1). Taxonomy (NCBI): domain Eukaryota; kingdom Viridiplantae; phylum Streptophyta; class Magnoliopsida; order Solanales; family Solanaceae; genus Solanum; species Solanum pennellii. The sequence continues at coordinate 631,614 of NC_028647.1, forward strand.
TGATCCGTATAACAAACTTCTCGGGTCCCAAATTATCCGGGGTTGCATTCACTGCCTCTTGAACCATCTTGTAATTACAACTACCATCTTTAAAAACCGTCACATTTGGGCTCAAACCCGAGGGCACCCCACCTCTAAACCCGGATCCGGATCCTGACACGACTTCCCAAAACCCGTTTCGCTCCGTTTTAGGTGGGGCCCACGACCCGGTTTTATTCCCGTGAATATCATAATTCACCATCATCCATAACGCATTTGTAGTAAATCCAATTAAACCTTTTATCACCTCTGACGTTTTCGCCACCGGTAGGGTTCCGTTTACTCTCAGTAAATTCGATGAGCAGCCGATTTGGTAACCCAAACTGGCGCTCATCCATGCTCGAGCATCCTTGATTTCTCCACGTGGCAATGCAGCAGCCGTCAGATTGTACCTGTACACCGAATTACCCAGTCCTTGTAAACAATTTTTCGCGGCGCCGGTGAGGTTGACGTCTCCGGCGGCGGCGGAGTCGAGGAGATTCTTCACCATTGATTGAGCATTCGTGAGGTTGTGAGATGAAACGCTTAATGCGGAGAGGATGATTTGTAACGCCGTTAGATTTGACGGAAGGTGTGAAGATTCCGTTAATGAGGATTCACATGTTGGCGGGTCCGGTGAAGATTTACAAGCTAATTGAATTTCAATCGGAGACGGAGACGGAGATGGAGGGAAGGAAATGGGAGTAGCTGAATTTTTCGACGAACGGGGTTCAGAAAAAGAGAAGAAGAAAAGGAAAAGAGATAAAAATATTAGATAAAAATATTGAGATATCATTCTGTTTGAAATGAAAAGATTTTTTTTTTTTTGTGAAATAATAAAATGGATTGGATTATTTATAGATAATTTAAATGGTGTTTTTGTTGTGTTGTGTATGGTTTACGTGAGTTATTGGCCGTTGGAGGGTTAGTTTTACACAAGGCAAATTACATTAAATTTGGATGACAAAAAATTATACATATGTCATAGGTATGGAATATAAGGTGTATAGAAGTAAGTGATAATAATTTTCTGAAATTTGTATCGATGATTTATTATGTTTCAATTTTTGTTATAATTTTTTAAATTTCATTTCAAAATTCAAACTATATAAACTTTGACGGCTTGATATATTTATAGAAACAGAGTATAATGCTCTGAGACTCTTAACTTGTTATGCCACAGAACTAAAATTATTTTAAAAGTGTAAAATTGCTCAACATACTTAAATTTAATCAATGTAGAAGAGGTAAACATACATAACAAAAGTGTAAAGAAACAAAATGTTTGTTTATATAACAGAAATGGATGATGTTTTCTTGGTTTTCTTAGTCTTTATGGTTGGTGGTGAAGGGTGAAAAAATGGATCATCTGTCCAATTCTTTTCACCCCAATGCTTCAACATACCTTTCCAATTGCATAACCTGTCTGTGCATCTCTTAAGTCGTCGATCGTTGATCTTCATCTTCCAATGTCCATCAACATACTTAGCCTTCTCTGCTTCCCTTCTATCCCATTCCAATTGCGCCTTTTGCTTTGATCGTAACAAGCAAAAGTCTTGTAGTTGCTCGGGCATTGCATCGTGCACTTTCCACCACTTGTGATGTGCAACATCACTCGCGAATTCTTGTAATATGTCTACATTCCAATTACAATCATAGTCGCGAAAACACAACCATGGTTTGTATCCTAAGTAGTGAAGTACATAAAGTATAGGAGGGTCAGCCCCGAAAAGGTTTGTTTTCTTTGCTTTCACTACTTCATCATCACCAATCCAAAAGTTCTTTAAGAAGTTCATATGCTTTGGTATACGATGCCACCACGTGAATATCTCGTTTAGGTACCCTTGATCACCTCCGTTATAAGACTCAATCTCATTTATATGATCCATCAATAGCTGGAACGTGCAATTTGATGGCTCGATCACCATCACACCAGAGTTAAACAACGTCCCATTGTTCCCCGTGGCTGAAATCTGTGGCATCCTAAATAAGATGTCGATGTTTCTAAGTATAAGCAGATCAGCATCAATGAAAATGATTTTATCATAATCTGTCAACTGCCATAGTCTAAATTTACTATAGTTCCACTCATTGTAGGCATCTTTCTCTGCTTTAGGATTTCTTATTCTCTGTATAGTCCTAACTTGCCACCCTGCTGCCTCGAGTCCACTCCGATGATACTCACCAATCGATTCATCAACAAGAATCACGAGGTCTCTCGTAGACCCTGACATTCTAATACTTTGTGCTGCTGCTATAGCTCCACATACATATACATGAGCTGAATGCAAGATTGTTGCATATGCCTCGCGTCTTTTGTTCCCCGAATGTACTTCCTCTGTTACCATAACATAAACACTATCAAGACTCGATTATTTTGTGGCGTTTACATCAAAAGAAGGGTAAAAGTATATCCATCTTACCTGTTGTACCAAAGGGTAATGCAAGTTCACATGATCCAACAGGAAGTTGAACTTTTTCTCTTAGTACACTCAAGTCTGGCTTGTACAACCACGCGTTACCTTTTCTAGCAACGAGCTCGTTGCACCTATAAAGATTCGGTATAGGGAAACATTTGGTTATGAAAAGCAAATGCACAGGATGTATACCCTTAGCAGATGAAGCTAAACCAGCAGCAGCAAGTTGTAAGTGCAATCGCGCAACATCTCTAGACCAATTCCCTTCATTCCTACACGGTAACTTGACAGCTATGAGATCGAATCGTGTCCTAGGGACTTCAAGTTTTGGGAAAGTAGGACAACTTGGAACTTCATTTTCTTGTTCTTCATCAATCCATTCAGGATACAAGGTGTCCCAAGTCACATTTTTTTCGACGTAATTAAGATGAAGTACTGTTTGATTAACATTAGGAACAACTTGTGTCCATTCACTGATTTCATCTTTGTTGAAATTAAGAAGGCCAATGTTGTCAACAACTTTGTTTTGATTAGGCAATTGTTCCAAAACTTGTGATACTTCTTCCCAGCTAATGTCTATATCTGATATGTATCTAGGATCAGAAGCACCCCATATCCACCTGTTCACAAAATGTTGCCTGCATTATATAATTTGTGTAAATTAATAAACAAACTAAGCTATGACCAATTCGGTGAAGTACTCCCTTCATTTCAATTTGTTTGTCTGGTCTGACTTGACGTGGAGCTTAAGAAAGTAAACACCCCTTTTGAATCATGTGATCTTAACGTAATGTTTTATAATTTTATGATCTCAAACATGTCAGCTGAAAAGTCGACATTAACAAGTTGTCAAATTTTTAAACAAACTGAAGAGAAAGATAATACAAACAAGTTGACTTAGACGGGGTAGTAATTTGTTTTTTCTCCCTTTTCTCCAATTTTCGCCAAGGATCTACCAGAAACTACTTCTCTACTATTGAGGTAGAAATAAGGTTTGCGTATACTCTACCGTTTCCAGACCCTACTTATTAGACTCCTTATTGCACCTAAATCACTTGATGTATTGGTGTGGACTGATAGTAATGTAAGCCTTATTGAAAATCTAATAAGGCCTATTGTAAGAAGGCCCATAAATATATGACTAGGCCCTCTCTCATAAATAACTAGTTCTACATTAAACTTATGGGCAAATGACAGAAATCACATACTTTAAAGGCAAAATTATCATTTGTCCCTTATAAATTTATAATCACAGAAATTTCTCAAACTGATACAATAATATAAGCGATGATACATTAATCTTATGCGCGAGATACATTAATAGTTAAGTAAGATACATTACATTCTATACATGATACACTAATATAATGTATATTTTATACATTATACACTAATCTGATGCGCGAGATACATTAATTTGATGCGCTGATACATTAATTTGATGTGTGAAAATGAAAGATTTTAGGGATTTGTAAAACTAATAGGAGATAATGATGATAAGAGTACTTAAAGGTGTGATTTCTGTCATTTTTTCAATTCTCACGTTGTGTTATCAGTATACAGAAGTTAAACTGATATAAATATATTGAAGAGTAGATATGAAGTAGAGCATACCTTGAAACAGTGTCAGCATTATTATGTTGACAAACAGAAGGGGAAGATAGAATCATGTAGAAAGTACCAATCACAATGATAAATAGCACAAGCTTTAGAGGATGAAACTTGCAATTTGTGTTCTTCTCTTGAAAAGGGTTTTGGAGAGGCTTTATACCTCCAACATCCTTCACTTTTATTTTTTGTAATCTTCTTTTGCATGCATCTTCTCTGTAAAAATTATGTACAAGTAGTAAAAAAATAAAAAAAATTGATTTAAATATTAAATTAAAAAAAAAGTAATTAGAATGATAATTAATATCCTTAACATCTCTCTACATTAATGTTCAGTGTTTGTTTTTTTCGATTATTTTGAATTCACGCTAAGAAGTTTATTTTAAGGGGAAAATGATCTTTATCAATATTGATTTTGATTTTCAAAATATAAATACGAAACTTCTAATTAAGGACCGATTACAATGTTGAATTTTCTGTCTAAGAAAGAGGTAGATGGCATTGCTTAGCTACTTCAACAACTAACTAATCTGTCCTTCAACAAATAATAGTATTTCACATATTAGAAATATTATTATAATTTCTTAAACCTAGGTTGAACAGTTAATTGTTCACCTACCACATGTTGGATCACCACAAACTAGTTAATCTAATAAATCTCTAATTAATTAAAAGGTTGCTTAGTCTAATTAAAGTGAGATTATAACATTAAGATTATACAACTACTCTACCATCTTTTAACCAATAATTTTTCAGTCTCACATGGTTTTTATTTCCCTTGCTTATGTGTTGTTATTTTAGAGAACAATTACTTTCCACAAAAAAAAATGTATTTTGTTTGATACATTTTCTAGTAAAACTTATTTTCTAAGTTTTGGGGTTCTTTGCTTAAAAGCTTCCAACAAATTAAAAGGATAATATTTTTTATAAGTATTTTTATGTCACCAATAAATACGAGGAAAATGACTTTTTCAATGAAGTTAGGACAAATAAATTGCACAAATATCATTTCAAATGCTTTTGATATCATATTTTCTACTCAATTATTTTTCAGAAAAAAAATGTGGTTTTTGAAAAAAAAAAATTATTTCACGAGAATTAATAATTTCCTTCCAACCAAAACACCCTAAATGCTAGATTGCTAGTTCAAACTAAAATATATTATTTGCTTCTACATCAATAATATATATTACCACAACAATAATATACTTAGTGAAATTTTATAAAATAGAATAAAGTATACATAAAATAAAAAAAAATTATTTTTGAAAGACCATCGATCAATGAAGAAAAATATTACAATTTATAGAAAATCAGTATGGAACAAATATGCATAGAACCATAGCATAATTTTATTATATAGCAATAAATAACTTACATTGATCTTCTAGCCTCCATGATATCTGCCAAAACATATGAAGAAAATACATACACATTAATTATAATATCCAATAAGTTTCAACAAGAAATGATACAATGGAAAAATAGTATCAAAAATGTCCTATGCACCAATCATCATAATTGCCTATCAAAAAGACAAGTGAAAAAAAAAAACAGATAGATTTCAAAGTACAAAAAACTAAAAGGAAACCATGATTACTTCACAAATAAATGTTCTGTGCACCACACCTATCCAATAGAAAAAATATATCATTGCTTATTCACTACTATATTCAAAATAAATAGTCTAGATCAATTTTATCATTCGTTATATTTTTTATTCAAAATTATCATGTAACTGATAAAATAACTTTTAAATATGTTTTTTTATTAACAATTGCTTCAAAACAAGGAATTTTGAACAAATTTGCTCTTGAATTATTCAAAATAAGACAATTTTATACGTATCTTAATTAAAGCAGAAAATAATTTGAGTTAGTTGAATCCACATAATCTATCCTTAATCCGCCACCACTTAAGCATACTAAAACATTGATATGGTTTAAGAAAAGATGAACAAGAATTATATAGCACAATATAATTCAAACAAAACAACAAGAATTATATGGAATAATAATTCAAACAAAATATATAACAAGAATTATATGGCACAATAATTCAAACTTACCTTTGCAAATACTTGGCAATGAGAATTACCACATTGAAAATATATATTCTTGTTTTTTTCTTTGTTCTTTTTTATCTTTGGTTAATTGAAGAAGGTGTTGATTGTATGAGAATAGAGAGGAGGAAGAAAGAAAAAGGACACACTCAATACAAGAAACAACACTTTCTATGATTGAATAATTCTTCAAGTTTTTGTAAATATTTATATATATTTTTCTTGAAGCTACAATAAAATATATGCTACTTGAGATATGTCCAACTATTTTCTGGTGGCCATAAAAAAAATATTAAAAATAATTTTTTTTTATGAAATGTCTTTTCAAGTCAATTGCAAGAACCAAGTTTTTTCACCAACTTCTTTGCTTTTGAATTGTCTCTTCTTACAAATTTAAAATAAGGAATACATGAATGACATTATTTTTTAATGCTTCCCTTTTTTAGACTCTTAATTACAATTTATAAGTCATTCTAGATATTAGGAAATTATATTTTCTTGGAAATTTTTATTTAATCCTTTTTCTCCTCTTTGGACTCTTTTGCTTTCTTAGGATAATGTGTTTGGTAGATAGGGAAATTATTTTTTAAAAATTATTGTTTACTAAAAGGGGGTAAATGATCTTTTAATTGTATTTTTTCTCAAATCCTTCATTTGAAATAATAAGTTTTAGAGCATAAATAGCAAGATAAATTTTCTTTTGGAAACTAATCATACCTTTAATCCATTTACAATTTTTATCGCGATACTTTCATGTCAAATATTTTCGAGTTGTTAATTGTTATGATTTATAATATTTTTCTTATGTAGTCTTGAAATATGATATTTTTAAAAAATTCTCTTAAAGATTTATGTTCATATTCACATTTTAAAATTTTAAAAATTAACTTTCAAAATTCGAATCGTACCACGTAAACTGAATCGGTAAATATATTCTAAGTGCACCATTAACTCTATTTTTAAATATATTTCTTAGTTTTTCAATAAGATAATCTAGTAATATGTTCATCTTATCAAAGTTAGACTAGAAAATTTTAAATCTAGAGAGGAAATGGAAATTAAAAAGAATTATTATATTCCCTTCATAGAGAAATAGGAAGTGGTCAAATTTCAACTTAATAAAAAAAGAAAAAAAAAGGACTCTCTTCAATAATTTTTTAATTTAAAAATATATTATGGTTGTCTATGTACACATGATGTAGAAGGTAGGATAAATATTTACTTAAAAGAGAATAGTTCTAGTAGATGGATAATTAGGTCAATGAAAACAATGTGTTTAGTTTATGATGTGAAATTGGTGATTAGGAAGTTATATCTAATTAATTAATGACTTATACCAATAATTAATCATTTCAATTAGGTGAATTTTGGAATATATCACAATAATAAGAGTCTGTAGAAGGTGGTAATTCTTTTATAAATCCCAATTAAACCCATAATTATAACTAGTAATTAATTTGATTAGTGTCTTAATGAGATTTGGTTTTGCTATTTTTTCTTTTTAAGTGGTCCATTTTAATCATATAGTGAATCATTTTGTTGTAGTAATATCTACTCAATTTATTGGTCAAAAGGTGATGAATCATATTGTGACTATTTTTTTTTTCTTTTCCTTTTTAATAAAAACATTACAAAGAAAATATTTTTTTTCTTTTTATTGCTTTTTCCCATGAAAAAAGTGGTGAATGTATCTGTTTAAAGTTTTGACAAATTCACTGAATAATTTCTAATGATAAAAGAATAGTAATAAGTAATTAAATTCTCCTTAATTATTTATTTAATTTCTATTTAATTGCATCATGAAAAAGGCAAAAGTTACATCTTGGGATGTCTGTTAATATTTCCCAAAGTTGCTAAAATGGAGCTATCGTAATATGTTATACACTCTCAATAATTAATAATTTAATGAAGACTTTAAGTTATATGTATAAAAATGAATACTTACATGTATTCAAGAGTAATTACATTGTGCAACTAATTATATTACATTAAAAATTTAGTTTCTTTATACATAATTACATATATAGTTATTTACAGTGTTTTCAATTATCACATTATTTTAATATTTGTTAGTATTCCTTTTTTTTTAGATTTGTACTTTTTCTTATCAATAATTATATTTTCTTCTTTCTCTTTATCCCATGAGATAACAATAACTAGTAAAATCTGTATACAGTCTCTCGATCTCAGATCCGACTTAGTTATAACCACAAAGATAAAATATATATATATTGATTTAGAAAGCTTGAAAGATGAGCAAAAGAAAAAAGAGATAGTGAAAATGAGGTATGTGCTAAAGTAAGGAGAAGAAGCAATCTACATGGCACTTTGTCAATTACAAATGTCTTTGTTTCATACACATACAAATAATATTTGGTGAATGAAACCTTGCACCTATCGCTACGTATCACTTTGTCACACACCCACTTTATGTATTTACGTGTATAACAAATATATATATATATACACACTTTAACTAACTTTTATGAATAGACACATACCTAGCATTTAGGGAGTGTAGTCTGGTCGTCAATGAAGAATTATGAGATTTTAAAATATACCACGTACTTTATATATGTATATATGTCTTTAATCTTGATAGAAAGAGTTACACGCCTACTGAGTATCTACATTGATAGGGTAGTAATAGGTACATATGCTATGGTGAGTCAGAATTTTCAATAGGAGACTTCAACAGTATAAAAAAATAATCACACGAAGAGACTTGAAAATTCGATATAATTTGACATTTTTGTATATACATTGTAATTTTTTTGTGAAAAGAATTTAGATAAACCCCCTATCCTAACTCCGCCTAATTAATTCATAACGTGATAAGACTTGCTATAACAAAGTAAACCTTATATGATAGCGTAAAAAATCTCTAAATACAATCAAGGTAACTACGTATATAACCTAATAATTAAGGTTTTCTTTACCATTTTTTTAGAAAAAATAATTTTTGAAAATTTATAAACTTTGCCAAAATTACCACAATTACAAATTAAAATTGCAGAAATAATTGGCTTGAATTGAGAAAATTTAATTATTTGTACAAGTTGAGACCAACGGAAGTGTATAATCTTTTTTGTGTTAAAAAATTGACCTTTTCCTCATCTTAATCACCTACTTTAATTATTGGGACAAGTAGATAAGTAGCTATTTGGGTGAAATAATTGACAATCGACTGGTCACAAAAAGGTTTAAAAGGAAATTAAACACTATATAATTAACCATATTTTACTATCATATATATAATTATTACATGTATTTTGAAATATTACGTATCTTACCATTCATTAAAAGTTCTTTATCATATATTGAGAAATATAAATTTGATACTTGTATTTTTACTACCAGATATATTAAAATAAGGAGAGAAGCGAGTGAGATATAGAAAGAAAGGCGAACGAGATATATTATGTATCTCAGATATATGCAAATCGCACTAGATGTATATATATATGTGTGTGTGATTCACATGTATCTGAGATATGTAAATGAATCGCCTCCCTCCCTCCCCATATCACTTGTCTCTTTCCCTATATATATATATACATATATTTGTGTGTGTCATTCACATGTATCTGAGATATGTAATGAATCGCCTCCCTCCCTCCCCATCTCACTTGTCTCTTTCCCTAGTTTAATATATATATAAGTGTATCTTCCTCAATATATATATGATAGAAATTCTTAGTTAGTGATAAAATACACAATATTTTAAAAACATAAGTTATAGTGTATATGATAGTGAAGTATGTCTAGTCACGTAAGAAGCCCAACATATTTTTCATCTACATAACACTCCCTAGCTTGAAATCAATTTTCTTAGTATTGCATGTATATGACACTATATATGTATTCATAACTTTGTATTAAAATGAATTTCCTCACTTATGTTAGTCTATGAGGATAAGATATTAAAATAAATAAATTGTAAAGATAAGTAAGGTAATGTACTTTGTAGTAGAAGCAAAGCAAACTTTCTCAATGCATGCTATCTTATTTCAAAACTATTTTTTTTTTTCCATCTTTTGGCTTTGTATTAACCAGATGATTCTTACAAGCCAAACTTAGCTTTCTCCTTTCTAAGTTTTACCATTTTTAGATAATATTCATTGTCAAATTTCTTAATATTTTTGTCACGACTTGTTTTATTTCAATAAGAAGAATAATTATATCAATAATAACCTTAACTATTACAAAGTTTCATTGTCTTAAACATATAGTATAATCATATACATTTTTTTTCAACAAAAGTAGAAATAGTAAAAAGTGGTTAAGTATAAGTGGACGTTTGACTATGTTTCATTGTAAAATTTGAAAAAACAGAATAGTTTTTTATTTCAATCTTATTTTTTCATCTTATTTTTTTTATTATTTTCCATTTTCCCTTTGTTTGTTACAACATTTTGTTGATATATATATGGGCCTATATTCCAATATTTGAGTGAAAGGTTGAAAGTTCCTTTCTTGGACCGGCCCAAAAGTAATGCCCAAAGGCCACTTTCTTTGAGGTCTACATAATTACATGGAAACACTAGAAGAAAATTGAGCAAATATCAAACGTAATAGATATAATAAAGCTCTATAACTATAGTTTCGATAATTGTGCTCCATAGCTATATAATTATATTAGCTACAAAAGCTGCAATTGTTTATTTCTGTCTGTTTGTATATTTCGGACAATTAATTTATTATGAACATTTCATAATCATATACAAATAGCTAAGTTAAGCATATACAAAATTTTGTATTTATACAATCAGGAATCAAATTATACAAATTCTGTATTTACACAAATCAGGCGAATTATACTAATTAGGATAGCAAGAATTAGAAGAAATATAGTTACGAATTACAGTTTTCTTAAACTGTAGTTATAGTACCTAATATAGAATAAATATTTGCTATTCTACACAATGTTTCTAAAAATGATCTAATTATACAATATTCCGATAATACTTGTGTAGATAAAAGATAATAATTTATTTTCTCAATTTTTAAATCAAACAAGGAAAAGTAACATGCAATAACATGTTAATTTATTAGGACCTGCATTACACATGGAGGGATTATTTGCACTCTTTACTTGATTTTTAATTATTCTTCCTTGTATCAAAATATTTTATTATATTTTACTCAAATTTAAGTTTAGATTTTAGGTTTCTAATTAAAATTTTACTTTATCCTATCGATTATGTTGAGCCATTCCTGAAAGGTTTATCCGAGAGGAAATAAGGAGGTATTTGAGTAAAAACAGACATACGAGAGAACTTCTTTTTTTTTTATAATTTTTTTTAAATAATATTTTTTTAGAGATTATAATATTTTAAATTATATATTTATGTAATCGATAACGCAATGATGTACCCTCCCTTTTGCGTACACAATATTATGTGACATAGAAAAGCATTAACGCAAAGGAATCAAAAAGAATGCGTACACTCGTGCCCTTTAAAGTTGAATGATTACATAAACAAAAAACCAAAGATCACTAAATGAATTAAAAAAATAATAAAAATGAAAGCACTAGTGAGTTATTGAAATTGAGAGTAAAAAAATATATCCTATAATTAAATTGCAATACCAAATGGACACCACTAATAGTTATCACTATTAAAGTGGACATGTATATATGTACTACTTTGAATATTTTATTAGAGTGAAATATATTTGTTACGACTTATTTTGAGACGCAGAAAGTAGTATAATAATAATAATATCAAATTCAATATAGTTTTATAAAGTAAAGTCTAAAAAGAATATAACATATGTAAATCATACCATTATCTTAAAGATAGAAAGATTGTTTTTGAATTATGATACTAGTCATTTTTAATTATTTCTTAATAATTAAAATGTTTATAATAATTAAGAGTAATATCGTAAATCGAATCTTATCGAGGAATAGTAAGATGTCTATGATCTCTAGCTCATTATTGCCTTTGACAAAACTTTCAAAACTCTTCAACTACTTTAGAAAAAAAACTCTAATGTTTTAAAAGTATGTAACGTATCTAGTAGTATAGTACAAGTAATTGAAAGACTAGACATATGGTAACAACTTATTCACCAATAATCCATGGTAGCTCATCAAACCCTATCTCAAACTATATATTTTTGAAAAATATATTAACAACCTAAGTCCCTTATGTCAATAACTACCCCCAAGAGCGACTTTTATACTTTTTTAGAGGTTATTTGGTACGAAAATAACTTAAGCGAAAATTAGTTATGTTGAAATTAGTTATAGAAAGATAATTTTTTATCATATATACAATACATATAACTTAAATTCATATAGACAGTTGATTTACAATGATACCCTTCAATTTTTTGTAGGCTTTTCTATTTCATTAAAGATCAAAGTTGCTAGCCTTTTATCTTTTTTATTTTGTTTAACATTAAAAAAAAAACTTTTTAGCTTTGGAATGTCCCAATTTAAAAAGCTACTTATTCTGGTTGCAAGAACGACACTTGTAATTAAATAAAGGAAAAAGAGCTTGTCATATCTCTCAAACATTCGATATAGAGCTGATGTATCCTCATTAAAAAAATATTTCATATATATCTTCATCGTCTAACAAATAAAATATATTTTCCGTTTTCGTTAGCAGGTCATCTTTTACTAAATTGAAAAAGGGGGAGGGAGGGGGAATCATTTTTCTTAATATTTATTTGAGAACTTGCCACATTACTTTAAATACAATTTCACCCATTAATTTAGACCCCTCCATAGAAGAAGGCAATAACCACATATCAAGAAACATGAGACATTAATATAAAACTTTAGCAATATATAACTCATATTATAACAAGTTTCAAAATTTTCCAACAATTTGGTACAAGAGGTTATATATTGATTTTTTTCAAGAAAAAAAAAACGATCGGAGTAGGTATAGGGGGAGGGGATTACATTACAACGTGGAGAATCGAACCCTCATCAACAAGATATGATGCGAGTTCAGATAGCTAACCAGTTGAGCTACTATGATTCCCTGATTATATATTGAGCTTGACTTACTAGATTTACATTAAACATTAGTACAAGTTAATCAAGAGGAAGTCGAAATCCATTGATCTCCTTGAATGAAATTTTGTATAGAGTATGAGTTAACATGTTCATCTGGGATTTGGCTACTCCACGACACTCGTCCTGCTGTATTAGCTCCGGCACCAGTATTTCTATATTCTCCGTAGTATAGAGTCTTCAACGCGAAATCACCACTCCAAGGCAACCATCCGTTAGGCGAAATAAGAGCCTCTAAAGTACAATCTAGAAACACGGTCCGAGAATACTCCTTCCATGGTCTTCCCAGAAAATTTTTGTGGACTTTGGGCTTGTTGTAGTACAAGGACATGTATTTGTCAGTTCCATTGATCAAACAGTTTTGGAAGACGAAACCAGTTGATTGTGCAGGGTCTATCCTGCCATGAGCAGTCACAGCATTCGTCTCTCCCTTTTCAGGACGGAGTTGTCGAGGTGCTATTAGGATGTCACAGTCTTGAAAGAAAGAAGCTGAGTTTCCGAAAATGAAGTCTACATTACCTTGGATACGGCAGGACTTGTAGTATTGGCGCAAAGCGTGGGCGTATAGGGTGTCTTGATTGCCAATGAATTCACAGTTTTCTACTACTGAAAGATCACTGTCGGATCGGAATGCTACGGCTTGGTGAGCATCTGGACCGGCTGTGTTTTGGAAGGTGATACCACTAGCCATGAATCCATCACCAACAACTCCTGTTTTAGAAATACTAAACATTAGAACGACTCGAATCTACAAATGTCCTTCGTATGTCTTCAACAACAAATAACAAATGCAGATTTTAAGACAAATGCAAACAGTTTGCACTTCTAACAGACCCCTATGATCCCGAGACGGATCAAAAAAGGTTCACTAGGCTCGACTGAAACCATTGCTTTTCGCTCCATCTATGGATACGCATACCACAAAGTTAATGCTCATATGTATACATGTGTATAGATTATACTCATTCCAAATCCATCGACAATAAATTCTAACTTAGCGTTTGCTATGGAGCAAAGACTATGCCTTCCGTTTTTCATACTAACCACATGAAGTAACGCGAAAAATCAATCCCACGGTTTGTAATCCACGGTTTCATATTACTCAATGATCAGTGTAATTCCACACAAGTGGGATCTAGGGAGGATGATGTGTACGTTACCCCTAAGGTAGAGATTGTTTCCTCGAGACCCTCGACTAAGGTAAAACATATAACAGGTTCAATGACAAATACTAATATGCTAAATGAAGTAAACATAGGTAATGATAACGAATAAGATGGTAGGATAGTAATAAACATAAGTACTAAAATTCGAATTCAATCAAATAAACTTACCTACAGTTGCAGTCTCATAAGTAGTAACACCAGCAAGACCAACACTCAACGAACCCGTAATGACCGTTTTACCCATTCCATCACCCAAAAACACCACATTCATCTTCTCCAACCCTACCCGAACCTTCTCCTCATACAACCCGGATTTGATCCATATCACAAACTTCCGGGTTTGCTCCTTCTCCGGTGCAGCATTCACAGCCTCCTGCACCGTCTTATAGTCACATCCTCCTTCCTTACACACCGTTACATCCGGTTTCAACCCGGTTGGCACTCCACCCTTCACCTGACCCGACCCGCTTGAACCCGAACCCGAACCTTCCCAGAACCCGTCTCGTTCTGTTTTGGGTACGGTCCATGACCCGGTATCAGCACCGTAAAGGTCGAAATTCACCATCATCCCTAATGCATTGCTGCTGTATCCGATCAAGGAATTGATAAACGACATCGTTTTAGATACCTGTGAGGTGCCACTAACGTACTTCAAAGCAGACCAGCAGTCGTATTGATACACCATAACGGAGCTCATCCATGCACGAGCGCTCTTGTACCCGCCGTTAATCACTGCCTGACCCGTTAACCCGACCCGATATTCCGCGTACCCGAGCACCTCCATACACACCTTCCCAGCGTCCGTACGGTTCTGATTATTCCCAGTAGACGCATCTATAATTGCCTGCACCATCTCTTTCGCCTTATCGTTGTTCTTCGATGATACTTTAACAGCCGATTGGATGATCAACGACGTCGTTAGCTCAGACGGTAAGTTACCGGAATCCGTCAATACAGATTCACATGTTGGTGGGTCCCGTGAAGCCTTACAAGCACCACGGATCTGAAGTGAAATTGACGGGGATGTGGAGGAATGGTGGCGAGCGGCGGAGGAAATAGAGAAGAAGAGGATTAAGGAGAAGATGGTGAGCGTGAAAAAGGAAGCCATTGAAATGAACAGAAGCTTAAATTTTCGGAATAGTGTGGGTTTTGCAGGTTTTCTTAAGTGCATTGTAGGTACCCTTTTATACAACTTTGTGGCTGTAAATGTCAAAAAACTGTACAAATTCAAGAAGATAATTGAATTACAGTGTGAATATAGAATGGGGTTTGGTGAATTTGGACGAAAGTGAAAGTTCACGGGAGTGGATAGTGAACAGTGATAGCAATGAGGAAGAAGAAGAAAAAGATAGTGGCGGTGTTCGATTAGAGATCAGCAAGATGTGCCTTTTTTTTAATCAACTTAATTTCAGCAAATATTTATCGATAAAATTACAAATATACACATATAATATGTTGCGTAAAATATAAATTATCGAGATAAAATAAGATCAAATTAAACGACATATTTGTTATTGTAAAAATGAGAGCTTTTGGTTTGCTTTTAGTTTAGGGATTAGGGAGCTAAGGTAGTGGACCATTAGGGATCAAATTAAACTATTAGTAGTGGTTAATAAAATAGGTGAAAATGTCATGAGATGAAAACTCAAATATGTGAGGACAAGAAAACAACAAAGGGGGTTTTGGGTTTGTATCATCATCATGCATATAATTCATTTTGAAAATGTATAACTTCTATACAATTTGGTGTGTGTTTTTTTCTCAATTCACACTATCACATATACTTTTCGATTTTAAAATTTATGATCAAATGTTAAGGCTTATATATAGTTTTCAATTCTAAAATCGATGATTGAACGCTAATTTAACATATGAAAAATTTGATATTGATAGAGTTTAGAAGATTGAATATAGATCATATCTTGATGTTTATAAGATTGGATAATCTTGAATATGGGATATGGACATAATTTAGAGAAGGTAAATTAATTTGACTTATAGATATTGAACATGTTAGATTTGTAGAAGGTGAAGATAGAGTAAGGTAGCAAGAAAGTAGTTGACTTACTTTGGTTTAAGTATATTATTAATCATGATTCATTTTATATTTATCTCGTATAGTATCTATATTTTAAAGTGTATTTTAGTTTACTCGTCTCGAGGTGAGATACTTTGACAAACTCTTCAAGGTGCATCTTGGAACTCTTATTTAGCGAGGCTATGTCCCTGAGTTGCCTCAAGTATGTCGATAATTAAACCTCTAATCGATCTAGACATACAGAATTTTCGATATCGAAAAAGATATGAGATTTCAATCGTACGTATAAATTCTAATGTTTACCCTTCACAAGGCTATACTTTAGATAATAATGACTAAAGTCACACGCGAATTTTAATATCACAATTAAATTTTTTAAAAAAATAGATAAACAATTTAAAAATAAACACAAGCTAAATGACGATTTCTGAATAACTATTTAAGACGACCTATCGAAAAGAAAAAAAGGCCAAGCAATGTCCATCTAGAAAAGACCCAATTTAAGAGCCAATATATAGAACCAATAGTTATTGAAAATAGATATAATTATTAAAAACTCTCGCTTTCAAGTCCTAGAGATGAAACTTGAGAATATTATTGTATAATTTCTTCGATAGAATTTAAGACTTCGTAATAATAACTATTTTTCAATTAAAGAGCGAAAAAATGGCCCAATAAACTCTACTTCTACTATGGCCCAACCCATTTCGTTCTCTTACTCAGCCCATTTTTCTTATGATAAAGCACTTTTATGGTCTGCAATTAACTTTAGGGAAAAGGATACTTATTAAGTTCTATCAAAAAGGAAATTATTATTATGTGTTTATTGTTTGATATCATCAAAGTATACGTATTTGCCATTTATGTATCACCACTTTGAAAAAAGGGTCTAAAGTGAGGAGTGAGGACATGGTACCCTCATGTATAAACGTGTGCAAACATTTATTTGTGTTATGCCATTTACTACAAGATATTTCTCTTGCATTATCAGCCATTTTGCTGAAGCTACTTCTCTATAAGATCATAGGCATATGGGCATGAAGCCAATGACATACATTATATTATTACTTTGATTCATATTATATGTCTTTTAAAATTTTAATAGGAAAAAGCAAGAAAGTTCCATCTATATTTATTAAGCTTTTGACTTGAGTTGGAAGTTATGCAAAATTATTTGTGGTTTGTGTTATCAAACGAGCCACAAAGCAGGTAAATACATGTTTTGTTAATTTTTGTGTTATAGTCCATAAAATTTTTGTGATTCGAAATTTTCAAAAAAAATGTCAAAATTTTTCATGGACATCCATTAAGACCTTAGCAATGGACCTAGTTCATTTGGCGGCGCAACCTGACGCATTTTGAAGTTCAAACGAGTCCAAAAGCAGGTAAACACAGATTTTGCCGATTTTCTTGTGCTATAATCTATGGAATTTTTGTGATCAAGAATTCCCAATAGAAAATGACTGAAATTTTTCATCGACGTCCGGTAAGACCTTAGCAATGGACCCAGTTCGTTCCGCGGGGAAAACGAGCACATTTTCAAGTTCAAACGAGTTCCAAAGCAGGTAAACACAGATTTGTCGATTTTCGTGTGCTATAGTCTATGAAATTTTTGTTATCCAAAATTTCCGAAAGAAAATGACCGAAATTTTTCATGAACGTCCCTTAAGACCTTAACAATGGACCCAATTCGTTCCGCGGGGACAACATGCACATTATCAAGTTCAACTGAGCCCTAATGCAGATTTTGTCGATTTTCTTGTGTTGTAGTCCATGAAATTTTTGTGATTCAGAATTTCCTAAAGAAAATGACCAAAATTTTTCATGGACGTCCGTTAAGACCTAGCAATGGACCTAGTTTGTCCCGTGGGGTAAATGTCGCATTATCAAATTCAAACGAGCCTTGAAGCAGGTAAACACAAATTTTCTTGATTTTCATGTGCTATAGTCTATGAAATTTTTGTGGTTCGGAATTCTCAAAAGAAAATGGCTGTAATTTTTCGTGGACGTCCGTTAAGACCTTAGCAATGGATTCAGTTCTTCCCGCGTCGAAAACGGACGCATTTTCAAGTTCAACACAAGCTCCAAAGAAGATAAATGCAGATTTTGCCGATTTTTATGTGTTATAGTTCATGGAATTTTTGTGATCTGGATTTTCGGTAGAAAATGACAAAAATTTTTCATGGACGCTTGTTAAGATCTTAGCGATGGAAACAGTTCATCCCGCGGGGAAAACAGGAGCATTTCAAGTTCAAACGAGCCCTAAAGTAGGTAAATAGATTTTTGCGATTTTCGTATGCTATAGTCTATGAAAATTTTGTGATCCGAAATTCCCAAAAGAAAATGACTGAAATTTTTCATGGACGTCCATTAAGACCTTAGCCATGGACCCAGTTCATCCACGGAAAAACGATCACATTTTCAAGTTCAAACGAGCCTCAAAGCAGATAAAAGCAAATTTTACCGACTTTCATGTGCTATAGTCCGTGAAATTTTTGTGATCCGGAATTCCCGAAAGAAAATTGCAGAAATTTTTCAGGACGTCTGTTAATATCTTAGCAATGGACCTAGTTCATCTAGTTGGAAAAACGGGCGCATTTTTTTCAAGTTCAAACGAGCCCAAAAGCTAATAAACACAGATTTTTTCAATTTTCGTGTGCTATCGTCCATGAAATTTTTGTGATTTGAAATCCCTAAATGAAAATGGTCAAATTTTTCATTACCGTCCGTTAACACCGTAGCAATGGACTAGTTCGCGCCGCGGGGAAAACGATCGCATTTTCAAGTTCAAATGAGCCCCAAAGAAGGTGATTGCAGATTTTGCCGATTTTCGTATGCTATTGTCCATGAATTTTTTGTAATTCGGAATTTCCAAAAGAAAATGGCCATAATTTTTCATGGACGTCCGTTAAGACCTTAGCAATGGACCCAGTCATCTCGCGGAAAAACAGATGCATTTTCAAGTTCAAACAAGTCCCAAAGCAGGCAAACGCAGATTTTACCATTTTTTGTGTGCTATAGTCAATGAAATTTTTGTATTCGGAATTCCCGAAAGAACATAGCCAAAATTTCTCATAGATTTCCATTAAGACCTTATCAATGGACCTAGTTCGTCCCGCGGGGAAAAAGAGCGTATTTTGAAGTTTAAATGAGCTCCAAAACAGGTAAATGCAGATTTTGCTAATTTTCATGTGCTATAGTCCATGGTATTTTTGTGATCCGGAATTCCTGATAGAAAATGCCCGAAGTTTTTCATGGATGTCCGTTAAGACCATAGCAATGTACCCAGTTCGTTCCGCAGGGAAAACGTGTGCACTTTCAAGTTCAAACGAGCCCCAAAGTAGGTAAACGCAGATTTTTTCGATATTCGTGTGCTATAGTCCATCAAATTTTTGCGATCCAAAATTTCCAAAGAAATTTTCTGAAATTTTGCATGGACATCCATTAAGACCTTAGTAACGGATCCAGATCGTCCCGCGACAAAAACGAACGCATTTTCAAGTTCAAACGAGCTCCAAAGCAGGTAAATGCAGATTTTATCGATTTTCCTGTGCTAATTCTCACGTTAGTAGGATATTGAAATTATTGACTCCCTATATGGACTATGGACAATTTTTTCTTCACGAGCTAGGTTAGAGATCCATTCTTCCAAAATATGATATAAGAGTTAGATCCATTCTAATTTATGATTTATCAGTCCTCATATTAAATTATCCAGCATACATCAGATATATTCAGTCCTAGTGTGAGGCAGGGCAGGGTGGGTGTTAAATAAGGTCCACATCGGTGGGGATGAGAAATTTATTGACTCCTTATACACACTCACGAACTAGCTTTTATGGTTGAGTTAGGTTTAAAATTCTCCTTTTTCTTTTTCTTACCATTTGAACTAATTGCATAACATGATTAAGATTATTTTTTTATTTTCCAATCCAGCGTTCGACATCCATATTAGAGTCTGACTAAATTCGAATTTGCACCAGGAAGTCTCACATTAGAGGATAAAACACTTTCTAATCAATAAAGACGACTCTGTACCCAAAGAGTCTTGAACCGAGACCTCTTAATTAAAAATGAAGAAATACTTACTACTCCATAACTCTCATTGATACATGATTAAGATTTGATTAGCCATAATAGAAAACATTTATTAACATATATTGGGAATTAGTATGTCTTACTAGTATAACATGTTTCTAAGATTTACTACATGCTACATATAAAGAATTGGTTAATATGGGACATGTAACATGATGTGTCATCATGAAAATTGAACTGCTTTGTGGGACATGTAACATGTAAGATCTTGGAAATGTAGTACTTACAAGTTCCATGTAACCATATATCAATCTTTAAATTTAATGTAAGCAACTTTATAATAAAGGTAATTTCTATAGGGTCTATAAAATTTCGATATGAAATTTGTCACTATTTATTTATACTAATTAGGTATTTTCTTCACCACAAACTCGTCATGGACTCACTCTCACTATCATGCATAAATCAATATTTTTGACATTTACTTTGTGAAGAGTGAATTATCGCGAAAAATAAATTTTTATTTGATCAGCCAATCAATTTTTTTCTTTTTGCTTCTGTAAATCTTGATGATGAATAAATTTATTCTTGATCATTACTCAACCAAATTCCTTTATCTTTGACTCGAACTATACTAACAAGTCACAAATAGTATAATCGACATGTATGTGTGAAGTTTCAAAGCACGATATGAAACTAAAATATTCAAAAAGAAATATTAATTTATTATATACACCACATCATTATAATATAATAGTATACTCATCTTCTTGAAATCTTGAATTTGCCGTGGTCTATAATGAGTAAAATGTTTTTTGTTTCTTATTTATAAACATTTTTTTGTACCTTTAACTAAATTAACACATACTTCTAAAATACAGTGCAATGGAGGCATGCATGCAAATAAACTTGTAAACACAATTGAATGCATTATAGCCATGTGGTACGTACAGCTCATTTACTCCAAGCATTTATTAAAAGGCTTTTTGTACTATTTAATTGATTGAATTTGCATATGATTAGTAGTTTGAATTTATTAAACTTGTACCTAAAATGTCATTTTATTCATATATATATATATATAGGATGTTTTTTTTTTTTGAAAAAATAGTTATTTCAAGTTATTATCGTTTGACAAGTTTACTCTTAGTTTAATTTTTTTTGAATAGTACTACGAAGTCCTTGATGGACGAACTCAGTAGCTTTTTTTCGTAGATGTTGCATTTGTATTAGAAAATTAAATAAATATATATATGTATATGAACTTGTGAACCCCCTTATGACAAAAGTTTCTCCTCTTTCGTAATTTTAGAGTCCCCAAACTCTTAATTCTGTCTCTGCCTCTTAAAAGATAATGGGTTTTTATTACTTCTTGAACTTGTTAATTTAATTCATTATTTCAAGTTATTATCGTTTGACAAGTTTACTCTTAGTTTAATTTTTTTTGAATAGTACTACGAAGTCCTTGATGGACGAACTCAGTAGCTTTTTTTCGTAGATGTTGCATTTGTATTAGAAAATTAAATAAATATATATATGTATATGAACTTGTGAACCCCCTTATGACAAAAGTTTCTCCTCTTTCGTAATTTTAGAGTCCCCAAACTCTTAATTCTGTCTCTGCCTCTTAAAAGATAATGGGTTTTTATTACTTCTTGAACTTGTTAATTTAATTCATTATTTCAAGTTATTATCGTTTGACAAGTTTACTCTTAGTTTAATTTTTTTTGAATAGTACTACGAAGTCCTTGATGGACGAACTCAGTAGCTTTTTTTCGTAGATGTTGCATTTGTATTAGAAAATTAAATAAATATATATATGTATATGAACTTGTGAACCCCCTTATGACAAAAGTTTCTCCTCTTTCGTAATTTTAGAGTCCCCAAACTCTTAATTCTGTCTCTGCCTCTTAAAAGATAATGGGTTTTTATTACTTCTTGAACTTGTTAATTTAATTCATTTCTAGGTGTTTATTTAGATTTTCAGCTTGTTAATTTTGTTGATTGATATTATGCTAGCAAGGTGTCTTTGACAGCATACTCATCAATAAAGATAATGACACATAAATTGAATAATAATAGATTAGATATAAATAAAGTAATATTGTTTAATTAGTTTGATTTAATAGGTTATCTATAGTATTTTGTCAGGTCTTCCTTTATTTCCATATTTACTTTTCTATGTTGCTTTGGTTTTGTATTTTTCTTGAGCCAGGGGACTATCAAAAATATTTTTTCTATTTTTAAGATAGTGATAAGGTGTATGTATATATATTTTATTCTCTCCGGATTCTATTTTTCTGGACGTACAATGGCTATGTTGTTGTTGTATATAGATTAAGTTAAAATAGTGAAAACCCTCTTTCTAATAATTAATACTCCTTCTGTCCCTATTTACTTGTTCATATTTCCTTTTATATTTGTTCCTATTTACTTGTCCATTTTAACAAATCAAGAAAGGACAACAATTTTTTTTCTAATATGTCCTTATTTAATTCTAGAAAATTTCTAGTACTACTAAGTTGTAATACATGTTTTTTGGAAGCAGAAAATACATGTATTATACTTGGGGAGTTGCATAATCTTTAAGTTAAGCGTAAAATTGTAATTAACCTATGATAATAATTGGTGTCTTAATATGTGTGTCACTTCTAAAGTAGACAACTAAGTAGGGACAGAGAAAGTATTTGTTAAGGACGCATAAAACATAAAAAACGACAGATAATTTGAGAGAAGGAAGTAGTATAGTAGTAAATATAAAGTGGCTGTCTTTGTGGATGCATCTTCCCAATGACATGAAAACTCTTTAATATTTTGGTTGCTTTTGCATGACCTAATGCTAGTGGAACCATTATCAATTTAACATTTCAAGACCCAACAAGTGGTATGCTCAC
Organism: Solanum pennellii; assembly: GCF_001406875.1. Classification (NCBI taxonomy): domain Eukaryota; kingdom Viridiplantae; phylum Streptophyta; class Magnoliopsida; order Solanales; family Solanaceae; genus Solanum; species Solanum pennellii. The sequence continues at coordinate 654,891 of NC_028647.1, forward strand.
TTTTCACCTTCTTTTCCTATATATGGTAAGTTGAAAATTTTTCTTCAAAAACTAGTCATTGTTAGTGCAGACTCTGAGGAGCAATTGTGTTGAATTTTAGACCCCCCCACCCCTAGCTACCCCCATGTACCCAAAAAGTTAATTAATTATAGTGCATTGGCATTTGCTAGAAAATTGACTAGGCTAATTGATTGAAAATACATACCCTTCCACTCATGTAATTACATGGTTCTAGAGATTATACATTGATTTTATTTTCCTTCATTTAAGATTGAAGAGAGTCAGGGTCAGGGTCAGGGTCAAGGTCAAGGTCTACAACACGAAGAATGGGTCTTAAGAGGAGATCGAGTAGGCTCAACAGGCTAAGGAGACAAATTTGTCAGTAGGCTCGGACAAATTGACTTATGGCTTGATATGTTGAGAGAGAAGCTCAGAACGACTAATACATGATGATATGAAGAAATTATTGTAGCTAAGATCACGGAGTTTGACACTGATATTATATAAAAGAATATGAAATAGTTAAAAACATAGTACACTAAGTAGACTTACATTAATGATGTAAATATTTAATACGTTATCATGTCAGCATACATAAGTTAAATTAGACGTAAAAAAGAAGCTCTTCACAAGCAACTTTTGAAAGCCCTAGCTAACTTCTCTTTTGCATGGTTCAGATCCTACTATATCCTTCTTGTTGCATAGATTTCCCTTTTTGTCAACTTTGTGATAAAGCTGGTTTCTTATGATGAGGCCATAAGTATACCCTTTCTTTTGTAAATGTGGACCAATTTTTTATTATTTTTTTCATATTTGTCTTGTTCTCACAATCTTGGACTATATAATATAGTCTTTGAACTTCATCCAAATCATATATCTTTTTTTTTTTCCAAATACATTGATAATCTTTTAAATTTATTAGCAAATTTCATGTTGACATTCAAATTGCAATGTATTTCAATTAGTGTACCTAAACATTGGAGTATGTATATGGATCGAGTTGATTCAATTTTTTTTTATATCAAATTAAATTATTTGTATTAAAATTTTAAACTACTAACACTTTTTTGTACGAGGCTAACACGTGAAATTTCGTTTTAATAATAAGTAATGTTAAAAAAAATATTACGCTTAATTATGAAAGGCTTTTGGCTAATTAGAAAATGAATTTACAAATACCAGAACTATATATATTTGCTTTGATTATCTTTCTTTTCATTTCTTTTTTTAGTTTCCGTCCATTTTATTCGATATTCATTTGGGATTGTTATTAAGATTTACTTCAAAAAGTTTCATTCTAAGAATAAAATGTTTCTTATTGAATGTCTGTTCTCATATCATACTAAAGTATGTGACCTTTTCATGTGAAGTAGTAGCTAAATATGTTTTTTAACCAGTGACGTAATTATATGGTAGTCGGGGTTTTCTATTGGACACCTTTTATCAAAAGAATACATTATATATAAGTAAAATGATATATAAAAATATTTAAATTACATACTTTAGACACCCTTAACAGAACAAGATGTTATAGCCAGGCAAAGACAAATTTTAATTCATGTGCTATAGCACATGGATCTTTTTATTCGAAAATTTGGAAATAAAATAGTCGAAATTTTTCATGGACGTCCGTTAAGACCTTAGAAATTGAACCAAATCGTCCCGCAGGAATGGTGCATTTTCAAATTCAAACGAGCTCCAAAAAAGGCAAAGACAAATTTTACCTATTTTCGTATGCTCTAACCCATATATTTTTTTTAATCCAGAAATCACAAAACAAAATTGCCAAAATTTTTCATAAATGTCTGTTAAGACCTTAGATATGAAATCAGTTTGTCCCGCGGAGAAAAATTGTGTATTTTCAAGTTCGACGAGACCCAAAGAAGGCAAAAGAAGATTTTATCGATTTTCATATGCTATAGTCAATGAATTTTTTTATCCGAAATCCGGAAACAAAATGACCGAAATTTTTCATTGAAGTCTGTAATGACCTAAAAAATAGAACCAGTTCGTTCCGCCAGGAAAAAATTGCATTTTAAAGTTCAAACGAGCACCAAATTTGACAAAGGCAATTTTTACTCGATTTTCGAGTGCTATAGCCCATAGATATTTTTTATCCGGAAATCCCAAAATAAAATGGCCGAAATCTTTCATGGACGTCCGTTAAGACCTTAGAAATGGAACCAGTTCGTCTTGCGGGAAAAATATTTATTTTAAAGTTCAAAAGAACCCCAAAGCAGGCAAAGTAATATTTTACCAATTTTCGTGTGCTATAACCCATTGATTATTTTTTATCCAGAAATCTCGAAACAAAATGATCGAAATCTTTCATGGACGTCCGTTAAGACCTTAGAAATGGAACCAGTTCGTCTTGCGGGAAAAATCTTCTTTTTAAAGTTCACACAAGCCCCAAAGTAGGCAAAGTAATACGTTACCGATTTTCGTGTGCTGTAATTCATGGATTATTTTTGATCCGGAAATCTCGAAATAAGATGGCCAAAAATTTTCATGAACGTCCGTTAAAATCTTAGAAACGAAAACAATTCGTACCGCGAGGGAAAATGGTGCATTTTCAAGTTGAAACAAACCCAAAAGCAGGCAAAGACATATTTTACCTATTTTATGTGCATAGCCCATGGATTTTTTTGGTAGAAATCCCGAAAAGAATTGCCGAAATTTTTCATGGACGTTCATTAAAACCTTTAGAAATGGAACCAGTTCAATCTACGGAAAAAAATAGTGTATTTTCAAGTTCAAACGAGCCCCAAAGCAGGCAAAGGCAGATTTTATCGATTTTCCTATGCTATCGCCCGTGAATTTTTTTATCTGTAAATCTCAAAATAAAATGGCCAAATTTTTTCACGGATGTCCGTTAAGACCTTAGAAATGTAACCTATTCGTCTCGCGGGAAAAATAATGCATTTTCATGTTCAAACGAGCCCCAAAAAGGTAAAGAAAGAATTTAGCAATTTTCGTGTGCTATAACCCATGAATTTTTTTTATTCTGAAAACCCAAAATTAAATGGTCGAAATTTTTCATAAATGTACGTTAAGACTTTAGAAACTGAAATAGTCTGTCCCGCGATGAAAAATAGTGCATTTTCAAGTTCGAACGAGCCTTAAAGCTGACAAAGGCAGATTTGATCAATTTTCGTGTGCTGTAACCCATAAATATTTTTTATCCAAAAATCCTAAAATAAAATAGCCACAAATTTTAAAATACGACCGTTAAGACATTAAAAATTTAATCAGTTCATTCTGCAGGGAAAAATCGTGCATTTTCAAGTTTAAACGAGCACCAAAGTAGGCAATCGAAGATTTTACTAATTTTCGTGTGCTATAGCACATGAATTTTTTTAAACCAAAATTCCTGAAATAAAATGGTCAAAATATTTCATGGACGTTGGTTAAGACCTTAGAAATGCAACCATTTCGCCTTGCGGGTGAAAATAGTGCATTTTCAAATTCAAACAAGCTTCAAAAAAGGCAAAGGAAGATTTTACCTATTTTCGTATGTTATAACCCATGTATTTTTTTAATCTAAAAATCACAAAATAAAACTGTCAATTTTTTCATAAACGTGAGTAAAGACCTTAGAAATGAAAACAATTCGTACCACGGGGAAAATATGGCATTTTCAAGTTCAAATTAGTTCCAAAGCACACAAAAACAGATTTTACAGATTTTTGTATGTGATAGATCAAGGATTTTTTTAATCTGAAAATCGCTAAACAAAATGGCAAAATTTTTCATGGAAATTTATAATGACCTTAAAAAATAGAACTAGTTCGTCCGACGAATATAATTGATGCATTTTAAAGTTTAAACGAGTCAAAAGCTAGCAAATACAGTTTTTATTGATTTTCGTATGCTATAAATCATGGATTTTATAAATTTGGAAATCTCAAAACAAAATGAGGAAATTTTTCATGGACGTCCATTACGATCGTAGAATTAGAACTTGTTCGTCTCGCGGCGAAAATTATGCATTTTCAAGTTCAAACGAGCGATAAAGAAGGCAAAAGAATACTTTATCAATTTTCGTGTGCTATAGCCTTTGGAATATTTTTGATCCGGAAATCCTAACATAAAATGGCCAAAATTTTTCATGGACGTCCGTTAAGACATTAAAAATTGAACCAGTTCATCCCGTTGGAAAATATGGTGCATTTTAAGTTGAAACGAGCCTGAAAGCAGGCAAAGACAGATTCTACTATTTTCATGTGCTATAGCCCATTAATTTTCTTATCTAAAAATTCCATAAAAATGCCCGAAATTTTTAATGGACTTCCATTAACACCTTAGAAATGGAATCAGTTTATCTCGAGGGAAAAAATTGTGTATTTTTAAGTTCAAATGAGCTCCAAAGTAGGCAAAGGCAGGTTTTATCGATTTTCATGTGCTATAGCCCATGAATTTTTTTTTATCCAAATCGTGAAATCAAATGGCCAAAATTTTTCATCGATGTCCTCTAAGACCTTAGAAATGGAACCTGTTTGTCTCGTGGGAGAAATGATGCCTTTTCATGTTCAAAACAAGCCCCAAAAAGGTAAAGGAAGATTTTAGCAATTTTCGTGTGCTATAACCGATGATTTTTTTTATTCTGAAAATCCGAAACAAAATGGTCAAAATATTTCATGGACATCCGTTAAGATTTAAGAAAGTGAAATCGTCAGTCCCGCGAGGAAAAATAGTGCATTTTCATTTTTTAACGAGCCTTAAATCAGGCAAAGGCAGATTTGACCGATTTTCATGTGTTGTAGCCCATAAATATTTTTTTATCCGAAAATTCTAAAATAAAATAGCCATAATTTTTAAAATACGATCGTTAAGACATTAAAAATTTAACCAGTTTGTCCCGCAAGGAAAAATCGTGCATTTTCAAGTTTAAACGAGCACCAAAGCAGGCAATCAAAGATTTTTTTACTAATTTTCGTGTGCTATAGCAGATGGATTTTTTTAAACCAATAATTCTGAAATAAAATGGTCAAAATATTTCATGGACGTTGGTTAAGTCCTTAAAAATGGAACCATTTCGTCTTGCGGAGAAAAATAGAGCATTTTCAAATTCAAACATGTTTCAAAAAAGGCAAAGGAAGATTTTACCTATTTTCGTATGTTATAGCCCATGTATTTTTTTAATCTAAAAATCACAAAACAAAATTGCCAAATTTTTCATAAACGTCATTAAAGACCATAGAAATGGAATCAGTTCGTACCACAGGAAAAATAGGGCATTTTCAAGTTCAAATTAGTCCCAAAGCACACAAAAGTAAATTTTACCGATTTTTGTATGTGATAGATCAAGGATTTGTTTAATCTGGAAATCGCTAAACAAAATGACAAAATTTATTCACGGACGTTTGTAATGACCTAAAAAATAGAATCAGTTCATCCGGCGAGTATAATTGGTGCATTTTAAAGTTCAAACGAGCCCCAAAGTCGGCAAAGGCAGTTTTCACCGACTTTTGTGCGCTATAAATCATGAATTTTATAAATTCGAAAATCTCAAAATAAAATGATCGAAATTTTTCATGGACGTCCATTACGACTTTAGAATTAGAACTTGTTCGTCCCGCGGGAAAAAATTATGTATTTTCAAGTTCAAACGAACCACAAGTAGGCAAAAGAATATTTTATCAATTTTCGTGTGCTATAGCCCATGGAATATTTTTTATCCGAAAATCCTGAAATAAAATGGCCAAAAATTTTCATGGTTGTTATTTAAGACATTAGAAATTGAACCAGTTTATCTCGCAGAAAAATATGGTGTATTTTCAAGTTGAAATGAGCCTGAAAGCAGGCAAAGACAGATTCTACTATTTTCATGTGCTATAGCCCATTAATTTTCTTATATAAAAATTTCAAAAAAAATGCCCAAAATTTTAATGGACTTCCATTAATACGTTAGAAATGAAACCAACTTATCTCGCGGGAAAAAATTGTGTATTTTTAAGTTCAAGCAAGCCCCAAAGTAGGCAAAGGCAGGTTTTATCGACTTTCATGTGCTATAGCTCATTAATATTTTTATCCGAAAATCGTGAAATAAAATGACCAAAAATTTTCATCGATGTCCTATAAGACCTTAGAAATGGAATTAATTCGTCTCACGGGAAAAATGATGCATTTTCATGTTCTAACGAGCTCCAAAAAAGGTAAAGGAATATATTAACAATTTCCGTGTACTATAACCCATGAATTTTTTTGATTCTGAAAACCCAGAACCAAATGGTCGAAATTTTTAATGCACGTCTGTTAAGACTTTAGAAACTGAAATAGTCTGTCTCGCGAGGAAAAATTGTGCATTTTTAAGTTCGAACGAGCCTTAAAGCAGGTAAAGGCAGATTTGATCGATTTTCGTGTGTTGTAGCCCATAAATATTTTTTAATCCAAAAATCCTAAAATAAAATAGCCACAATTTTTAAAATACGGCCGTTAAGACATTAATAATTTAACCAGTTCGTTCGTAGGATAAAATCGTGCATTTTCAAGTTTAAACGAGCACCAAAGAAGACAATGAAAGATTTAACTAATTTTCATGTGCTATAGCACATGAATTTTTTTAAACCAAAAATCTTGAAATAAAATGATCAAAATATTTCATGGACGTTGGTTAAGTCCTTAGGAATGGAACCATTTTGTCTTGCGGAGAAAAATAGTGTATTTTCAAATTTAAACATGCTTCAAAAACGGCAAAGGAAGATTTTACCTATTTTCGTATGCTATAGCCTATTTATTTTTTTAATCTATAAATTCTAAAATAAAATTGCCAAATTTTTCATAAACGTCAGTAAATACCTTAGAAATGGAATCAGTTCGTACCACGGGAAAAATAAGGCATTTTCAAGTTCAAATTAGTCGCAAAACACACAAAAGCAAATTTTATCGATTTTTGTATGTGATAGATCAAGAATTTTTTAATCTGGAAATCGCTAAATAAAATGGCAAAATTATTCATGGACGTTTGTAATGACCTTAAAAATAGAACCAGTTCATTCAAGTTTATGCATTGTAAAGTTCAAACGAGCTCCAAAGCCGGCAAAGACAGTTTTTATCGATTTTCGTGTGCTATAAATCATGGATTTTATAAATTCGGAAATCTCAAAATAAAAAGACCAAAATTTTTCATGAACGCCCATTACAACTGTAGAATTAGAACTTGTTCGTCCCGCGATGGAAAATTATGCATTTTCAAATTCAAACGAACCACAAAGCAGGCAAAAAAATATTTTATCAATTTTTGTGTGCTATAGCCTATGTAATATTTTTTATCCGAAAATCCTAAAATAAAATGGCCAAAATTTTATATGAAGTCCGTTAAGACATTACAAATTGAACGAGTTTAAACGAGCCTTAAAGCAGGTAAGGAGATTTGATTGATTTTCGTGTGTTGTAACCCATAGATATTTTTTTATCGGAAAATACTAAAATAAAATAGCCACAATTTTAAAAATACGGCCGTTAAGACATCAGTTCGTCCCGCAGAAATAAATCGTGCATTTTCAAGTTTAAACGAGCACCAAAACAGTCAATGGAAGATTTTACAAATTTTCATGTGCTATAGCACATGAATTTTTTTAAACCAAAAATCCTGAAATTAAATGGTAAAAATATTCCATGGACGTTGGTTAAGTCCTTAGAAATGGAACCATTTTGTCTTTCGGGGGAAAATAGTGCATTTTCAAATCAAACAAGCTTCAAAAAAGGCAAAGGAAGATTTTACCTATTTTCGTATGTTACAGCCCATGTATTTTTTTAATATAAAAATCACAAAATAAAATTTCAAATTTTTCATAAACATCAGTAAAGACCTTAGAAATAGAACCAGTTCGTAACACATGGAAAATAGGGTATTTTCAAGTTCAAATTAGTTCCAAAGACACAAAAGCAAATTTTACCGATTTTTGTATGTGATAGATAGATCACAGATTTTTTTAATCTGAAAATCGCTAAAAATTATGGCAAAATTATTCATGGACGTTTGTAATGACATTAAGAATAGAAGCAGTTCATCCGGCGAGTATAATTGGTATATTTCAAAGTTCAAACGAGCCCCAAAACTGGCAAAGACAGTTTTTATCAATTTTTGTATGCTATAAATCATGGATTTTATGAATTCGAAAATTTCAAATAAAATTGCCAAAAATTTTCATGGACGTCCATTACGACCGTAGAATTAGAACTTATTCGTCCCGCGGGGAAAAATTATGTATTTTCAAGTTCAAACGAGCCACATAGCAGGCAAAAGAATATTTTATCAATTTTAGTGTGCTATAGCCCATGAAATATTTTTTATCCGAAAATTCTGAAATAAAATGGCCAAAATTTTTCATGGACGTCCGTTAAGACATTAGAAATTGAACCAGTTTATCTCGCAGGAAAATATGGGGCATTTTCAAGTTGAAATAAGTCTGAAAGCAGGCAAAGACAGATTCTACTATTTTTATGTGCTATAGTCTATTAATTTTCTTATCTAAAAATTTTAAAAAAATGCCAAAATTTTTAATAGACTTCCAGTAACACCTTAATAATGGAATCAGTTTATCTCACGGGGAAAAATTGTGTATTTTAAAGTTCAAACGAGCTCCAGAGTAGGCAAAGGCACGTTTTATCGATTTTCATGTGCTATAGCCCATGAATTTTTTTATCCAAAAATCGTGAAATAAGATGGCCAAAAATTTTTATCGATGTCCTCTAAGACCTTAGAAATGGAATCAGTTCATCTCGCGGGAAAAATAATGCACTTTCATATTCAAACAGCCCTCAAAAAGGGTAAAGGAAGATTTTAACAATTTTCGTGTGCTATAACCCATGGATTTTTTTGATTGTGAAAACCTGGAACGCATTGGTCGAAATTTTTCTTGGACGTCCGTTAATACTTTAGAAACTGAAATAGTCTCTCCTGAGAGGAAAAATACTGCATTTTCAAGTTTGAACGAGCCTTAAAGCAGGTAAGGCAGATTTGACTGATTTTCGTGTGTTGTAGCCCATAAATATTTTTATTTATTGGAAAATACTAAAATAAAATAGCCAATATTTATAAAATACGGCCGTTAAGACATTAAAAATTTAACCAGTTCGTCCTGCAGGAATAAATCGTGCATTTTCAAGATTAAACGAGCACCAAAGTAGACAATGGAAGATTTTACTAATTTTCGTGTGCTATAGCACATGAATTTTTTTAAACCAAAAACTCTGAAATAAAATGATCAAAATATTTCATGGACGTTGGTTAAGTCCTTAGGAATGGAACCATTTCGTCTTGCGGAGAAAAATAGTGCATTTTCAAATTCAAACATGCTTCAAAAAAGGCAAAGGAAGATTTTACCTATTTTCGTATGTTATACCCTATTTATTTTTTAATCTAAAAATCACAAAACAAAATTGCCAAATTTTTCATAAACGTCAATACAGACCTTAGAAATAGAACCAGTTCGTACCACGGGAAAAATAGGGCATTTTTAAGTTCAAATTAGTCCCAAAGCACACAAAAGCAAATTTTATCGAATTTTGTATGTGATAGATCAAGAATTTTTTTAATCTGGACATCCCTAAAAAAATGGCAAAATTATTAATGGACGTTTGTAAAGACCTTAAAAATAGAACTAGTTCGTTCGGCGAGTATAATTAGTGCATTTTAATGTTCAAACGAGCCCAAAGCCGGCAAAGGCAGTTTTTACCGATTTTCCTGCGCTATAAATCATGGATTTTATAAATTTGGAACTCTCAAAACAAAGTGGTCGAAATTTTTCATGGACGTCCATTACGACCGTAGAATTAGAACTTGTTCGTCCCGCGGGGAAAAATTATGCAATTTCAAGTTCAAACGAGCTACAAAGCATACAAAAGAATATTTTATCAATTTTCGTGTGCTATAGCCTATGAAATATTTTTTATTCGGAAATTCTTAAATAAAATGGCCAAAATTTTTCATGGACGTCCGTTAAGACATTAGAAATTAACCAGTTCATCCCGCGGAAAAATATGGTGCATTTTCAAGTTGAAACAAGCCTGAAAGCAGACAAAGACAGATTCTACTATTTTCATGTGCTATTAGCCTATTAATTTTCTTATCTAAAAATTTCAAAAAAAAATGCCCAAAATTTTTAATAGACTTCCATTAACACCTCAATAATGGAATCAGTTTATCTTGCGGAGAAAAATTATGTATTTCTAAGTTCAAACGAGCTTCAAAGTAGGCAAAGGCAGGTTCTATCGATTTTCATGTGCTATATTTCATGAATTTTTTAATCCGAAATTGTGAAATCAAATGGCCAAATTTTTTTCATCGATGTCCTCTAAAACCTTAGAAATGGAATCAGTTCGTCCGGCGAGTATAATTGGTGCATTTTAAAGTTCAAACGATCTCCAAAGCCGGCAAAGATAGTTTTTATCAATTTTTGTGTGCTATAAATCATGGATTTTATAAATTCGAAAATCTCAAAATAAAATGGCCGAAATTTTTCATGGACGTCAGTTACGACCGTAGAATTAGAACTTGTTCGTCCCGCGGGAAAAAATTATGCATTTTCAAGTTCAAACGAGCCACAAAGCGGGCAAAAGAATATTTTATCAATTTTCCTGTGCTATAGCCAACGAAATATTTTTTATCCAAAAATCCTGAAATAAAATGGCCAAAATTTTTATGGACGTCCGTTAAGATATAAAAAATCGAACCAGTTTATCTCGCAGGAAAATATGGTGCATTTTCAAGTTGAAACGAGCCTGAAAGCAGGCAAAGACAGATTCTACTATTTTCATGTGCTATAGCCCATTAATTTTCTTATATGAAAATTCCAAAAAAAAATGCATGAAATTTTTAATGGACTTCCATTAATACGTTAGAAATGAAACCAGTTTATCTCGCGGGAAAAAATTGTGTATTTTTCAGTTCAAGCGAGCCCCAAAGTAGGAAAAGGCAGGTTTTATCGATTTTCATGTGCTATAGCCCATGAATTTTTTTATCTCAAAATCGTGGAATAAAATGTCCAAAATTTTTCATCGATGTCCTCTAAGACCTTAGAAATGGAACAACTTTGTCTCACGGAAAAAATGATGCATTTTCTTGTTCAAACGAGCCCCAAAAAAGGTAAAGGAAGATTTTAGCAATTTTCGTGTGCTATAACCCATGGATTTTTTTTATTCTGAAAACCCGAAATCAAATGGTCAAATTTTTCATTGACGTCTGTTAAGACTTTAGAAACTGAAATAGTCTTTCCAGCGAGAAAAATAGTGCATTTTCAAGTTCGAACGAGCCTTAAACCAGGCAAAGGCAAATTTAACTAACTTTCTTGTGTTGTAGCCCATAAATATTTTTTTATCCGAAAATTCTAAATAAAATAGCCACAATTTTTAAAATACGGCCGTTAAGACATTAAAAATTTAACTAGTTCATTTCGCAGAAAAAAATCGTACATTTTCAAGTTTAAACGAGCACCAAAGAAGACAATGGAAGATTTTACTAATTTTCGTGTGGTATAGCACATTAATTTTTTTAAACCAAAAATCTTGAAATAAAATGGTCAAAATATTTCATTGACGTTGGTTCAGATCTTAGAAATGGACCATTTCGTCTAAACCATGTATTTTTTTAATCTAAAAATCACAAAATAAAATTGCCAAATTTTTCGTAAGCGTCTGTAAAGACTTTAGAAATAGAATCAGTTCGTACCACGGAGAAAATAGGACATTTTCAAATTCAAATTAGTCCTAAAGCAGACAAAAGCAGATTTTATCGATTTTTATATGTGATAGATCAAGGATTTTTTTAATCTTGAAATCGCTAAACAAAATGACAAAATTATTCATGGACATTTGTAAAAATAGAACCAGTTTGTCCTACAAATATAATTGATGCATTTTAAGGTTCAAACGAGCCCCAAAGCCGGCAAAGGCAGTTTTTAGCGATTTTCATGTGCTATAAATCATGGATTTTATAAATTCGGAAATCTCAAAATAAAATGAACGAAATTTTATCATGAACGTCCATTACGACCATAGAATTAGAACTTGTTCGTCCCGCGGGCAAAAATTATGCATTTTCAAGTTCAAATGAGCCACAAAGCAGGCACAAAATATATTTTCGTGTGCTATAGCTTATGGAATATTTTTGATCCGGAAATCCTTAAATAAAATGGCCAATTTTTTTAATGGACGTCCGTTAAGACATTACAAATTGAACTAGTTCATCCCGCGGAAAAATATGGTTCCTTTTCAAGTTGAAACGAGCCTGAAAGCAGGCAAAGACAGATTCTACTATTTTCATGTGCTATAGCCTATTAGTTTTCTTATCTAAAAATTCCAAAAAAAAATGCCCGTAATTTTTAGTAGACTTTCATTAACACCTTAAAAATGGAATCAGTAAATCTCGCAGACAAAAAACATGTATTTTTAAGTTCAAACGAGCTCCAAAGTAGGCAAAGGCAGGTATTATCGACTTTCATGTGCTATATCCCATGAATTTTTTTATGCGAAATCGTGAAATAAAATGGCCAAAATTTTTCATCGATGTCCTATAAGACCTTAGAAATGGAACCAGTTCGTCTCGCGGGAAAAATAATACATTTTCTTGTTCAAATGAGCCCCAAAAATGTAAAGGAAGATTTTAGCAATTTTCGTGTGCTATAACCCATGAATTTTTTTTTATTCTGAAAATCCGAAATCAAATGGTCGAAATTTTTTATGGACGTTTGTTAAGACTTAAGAAACTTAAATAGTCTGTCCAGCGAGGAAAAAATAGTGCATTTTCAAGTTCGAACGAGCCTTAAAGTAGGCAAAGGTAGATTTGATCGATTTACGTGTGTTGTAGCCCATAAATATTTTTTTAATTTGGAAATCTTAAATAAAATAGCCACAATTATTAAAATACGACCGTTAAGACATTAAAAATTTAACCAGTTCGTCCCGCAGGAATAAATCGTGCATTTTCAAGTTTAAACGAGCACCAAAGTAGACAATGAAAGATTTTACTAATTTTCGTGTGCTATAGCACATGGATTTTTTTTAAACAAAAAAATACTGAAATAAAATGGTCAAAATATTTCATGGATGTTGGTTCAGACCTTAGAAATGGATATATTTCGTCTTGCGGAGAAAAATAGTGTATTTTCAAATTCAAACAAGCTTCAAAAAAGGCAAAGGAAGATTTTAACTATTTTCGTATATTATAGCCCATGTATTTTTTTTAATCTAAAAATCACAATAAAATTGCCAAATTTTTCATAAACGTCAGTAAAGACCATAGAAATGGAACCAGTTCATACAAAGGGGAAAATAGGTCATTTTCAAGTTCAAATTAGTCCCAAAGCAGACAAAAGCAGATTTTACCGATTTTTGTATGTGATAGATCAAGAATTTTTTTAATCTAGAAATCGCTAAACAAAATGGTAAAATTATTCATGGACGTTTGTAATGACCTTAAAAATAGAATCAGTTCGTCTGACAAGTATAATTGATGCATTTTAAAGTTCAAAGGAGCCCTAAAGCCGGCAAAGACAATTTTTATTAATTTTCGTGTGTCATAAATCATCGATTTTATAAATTCGTAAATCTCAAAATAAAATGGCCGAAAGTTTTCATGGACGCCCATTACGATCGTAGAATTAGAACTTGTTCGTCCCGTGGGGAAAAATTATGCATTTTCAAATTCAAACGAGCCACAAAGCAGGCAAAAAAATATTTTATCAGTTTTCGTGTGCTATAGCCCATGGAATATTTTTTATTCGGAAATCCTGAAATAAAATGGCCAAAAATTTTAATGAACTTCTGTTAAGACATTAGAAATTGAACCAGTTTATCTCGTAGAAAAAAATGGTGCATTTTCAAGTTGAAACGAGCCTGAAAGCAGACAAAGATAGATTCTACTATTTAATGTGCTATAGCCTATTAATTTTCTTATCTAAAAATTCCAAAAAAAAATACCCAAAATTTTTAATGGACTTCCATTAATAGTTAGAAATGAAACCAGTATATCTCGCGGGGAAAAATTATGTATTTTTAAGTTCAAGCGAGTCTCAAAGTAGGCAAAGGCATGTTTTATCGACTTTCATGTGCTATAGCCCATGAATTTTTTATCCGAAAGTCATAAAATAAAATGGCCAAAATTTTTCATCGATGTCCTCTAAGACCTTAGAAATGGAACCAATGTCTCGCCGGAAAAATGATGCATTTTCATGTTCAAACGAGCCCCAAAAAGGTAAAGAAAGATTTTAACAATTTCTGTGTGCTATAACCCATTGATTTTTTTAATTCTGAAAACCCAGAACCAAATGGTCGAAATTTTTTATGGACGTCCGTTAAGACATTAGAAATGGAAACAATTTGTCCTGGAGAAAAATGGTGCATTTTAAGTTCAAACGAGCTCCTAAGCAGGCAAAGGAAAATTCTACCGATTTTCGTGTGGTATTGCTAATGAATTATATTTATCTAGGAATTCCGAAACAAAGTGACCAATATTTATGGATGTCTGTTAAGACATTAGAAATGAAATTAGTTTGTTCCACGTGGAAATATTATGCATTTTCAATTTCAAACAAGCACCAAAGTAGACACAGAAAGATTTTATCGATTTCCGTGGGCTATATCTCATGAATTTTTTTAATCCAAAAATTTGAAAGAAAATGGACGAAATTTTTTCATAGACGTCCGCTAAGACTTTAGAAATGCAACTAGTTCGCCCCGCGAAAAAAATTATGCATTTTCAAGTTCAAACGAGCGTCAAAACAAGCAAAGACATATTTTACCCATTTTCTTGTGCTACAGCCCATGGGTTTTCTTTTATCCAGAAATCTCAAAAAAAAATGGCCGAAAATTTTTATGGGCTTCCGTTATGACCTTAGAAATTAAACCAGTTCGTCCTGGGGAGAAAATACTGTATTTTAAAGTTAAACGAGCTCAAAGCCGGCAAAGACAGTTTTTACCAATTTTTTTGTATTATAGCTCATTAATTTTTTTTATTCAGAATTTCCGAAACAGAAGTGTTAAATTTTTTTCATAGACGTGTGTTAAGACCTTAGAAATGAAATCAGTTCGTCCCGCAGGGAAAAATGATATATTTTCATGTACAAACGAGCCCCAAAGCAGGCACATGAATATTCATCCATTTCGTGTGCTATAGCCCATTGATTATATTTTATCCTGAAATACCGAAATAAAATGTACAAAATTTTTCATGGACGTCTGTTGAAACCTAAGAAATGGAACCAATTCGTCTCGCGGGGAAAAGTGGGCTATTTTCAAGTTAAACAAGCCTCAAAGCAGGCAAAGTCAGATTTTACCAATTTTCATGTGCTATAGCCCATGAATTTTTTTATCCGAAAATTTCGAAACAAAATGACCGAATTTTTCATGAACGTTTGTAATGAGCTTAAAAATAGAACGAGTTTATCTCGCGAGGATAAATAGTGCATTTTAAAGTTCAAACGAGCCCCAAAGTCGACAAATGCAGTTTTTACCGATTTCCATGTGCTATAAACCATAACTTTCTTAATTTGGAAATCTCAAAATAGAATGATCAAAATTTTTCATAGACGTCCGTTAAGACCGTAAAATTAAAATTTGTTTGTCCCATTGGGAAAAATGATGCATTTTCAAGTTCAAACGAGGCCTAAAGCATGCAAAAGAAAATTTTACCAATTTTCGTGTGTTATAGCCCATGAAATATTTTTTATCCAAAAATTTCAAAATAAAATGACCAAATTTTTTTATGGATGTCCACTAAGACCTTAGAAATCTAACCAGTTCATCCCGCGGGGAAAATGGTGCATTTTCAAGTTGAAACGAGCCCTAAAGCAGGCAATGACAAATTTTATCTATTTTCATGTGATATAGCTCATGAATTATTTTATCTATAAATTCCAAAAAAATGGCCAAAATTTTTCATTGACGTCCATTAAGACCTTAGAAATGAAATTAGTTCATCTCGCGGGGAAAAGTTGTATATTTTAAAGTTCAAACGAGCCCCAAAAAAGGCAAAGATAGATTTTATCAATTTTCGTGTGCTATATCCCAGGAATTTTTTATCCAAAAATCCTGAAATAAAATGGCTAAAGTTTTTCATGGATGTCCTCTAAGACCTTAGAAATGGAAGCAGTTCGTCCCAAGAGAGAAAATGGTATATTTTCATGTTCAAACGAGCCCTTAAAAGGCAAAGAAAAATTTTATCAATTTTCATGTGTTATAATTCATAATTTTTTTTATTTTGGAAATCCTGAAACCAAATAGTCGAATCTTTTTATGGACGTCTATTAACACTTTAGAAATGAACCATCCTCATGCGGGAAAAAATGGTGCATTTCAAATTAAAAAGAACTCCTAAGCAGGCAAAGGAAGATAATACATATTTTTGTGTGCTATCGTCAATGAATTATTTTTATCCAGAAATTCAAAACAAAATGATCAATATTTTTTATGGACCTCTGTTAAGATATTAAAAATGAAATCAGTTTATCCCACGTGAAAAAATTCTGCTTTTTCAAGTTCTAACGAGTCCCAAAGTAGGCAAGAAAGATTTTACCAATTTTTGTGGGCTATATATCATTAAATTTTTTTATTCGGAAATCCTAAAATAAAATGGATGAAATTTTTACTGAAGTCCGTTAATACCATAGAAATGAAACTAGTTCACCCCACGGGAAAAATTGTGCATTTTCAAGTTCGAACGAGAGCCAAAGTAAGCAATGACATATTTTACTTATTTTCTTGTGCTATAATCCATGACTTATCTTTTATTCAGAAATTTCGAAATAAAATGACCAAAATTTTTTATGCGCTTCCATTATGATCTTAGAAATTGAACCAGTATGTCCTGCGGGAAAAATGATGTATTTTTAAATTCAAATAAGCCCCAAAGTCGACAAAGGTAGTTTTTACCGATTTTCGTATGTTATAACCCATGAATTTTTTTATTCGAAAATCCCAAAACAGAAGTGTTAAAATTTTTCATGGACGTTCGTTAATACATTAGAAATGAAACCTGTTCGTCCCGTAAGGAAAAATGATATATTTTTATGTACAAACGAGCCCCAAAACAGGCACATGAATATTTTTCCATTTTCGTGTGCTATATCCCATTGATTATTTTTTATCCTGAATTTCGAAATAAAATGTACAAAAATTTTCATTCACGTCTGTTAAGACCTAAGAAATGGAACCAATTCGTCTCGCGGGAAAAAGTGAGCTATTTTTAAGTTAAACGAGCCTCAAAGCAGGCGAAGTCAGATTTTACCTATTTTCATGTGCTATAGCCCATGAATTTTTTTATCCGGAAATTCCAAAACAAAATGATCGAATTTTTTCATGGACGTCTGTAATGAGCTTAAAAATAGAACGAGTTTGTTACGCAAGAATAAATGGTGCATTTTAAAGTTCAAACAAGCCCAAAGCCGGTAAAGGCAGTTTTTACCAATTTTTATGTGCTATAATTCATGAATTTTTAAATCCGAAAATTTTAAAATAAAATGACCGAAATTTTTCATAGACATCCGTTAAGACCGTAAAATTAAAATATGTTTGTCCCGCAGGGAAAAATGATACATTTTCAAGTTCAAACGAGCCCTAAAGCAGGCAAAATAATATTTTACCAAATTTCGTGTGTAATAGCCCATGAAATATTTTTTATCCAAAAATTCCAAAATAAAATGACCAAAATTTTTCATGGACGTCCATTAAGACTTTAGAAATCTAACCAGCTCATCCCGGGGGGAAAATTGTGCATTTTCAAGTTGAAACGAGCCCAATGACAAATTCTATCTATTTTCATGTGTTATAGCTCATGGATTATTTTATCTATAAATTCCAAAAAAAATGGCCAAAATTTTTCATGGACGACCATTAAGATCTTAGAAATGTAATCAGTTCATCTCGCGGGGAAAGTGGTATATTTTAAAGTTCAAACGAGCCCTAAAAAAGGCCAAGACGGATTTAATCGATTTTCGTGTGCTATAGCCCATTAATCTTTTATCAAAAAATCGTGAAATAAAATGGCCAAAATTTTTCATAGACGTCTTTGGACCTTAGAAATGAAACCAGTTTGTTCTGCGGAAAAGAAATGATGCAATTTCAAGTTTAAACGAGCCCAAAGCAGGCAAAGGAAGATTTTACCAATTTTCGTATGCTATAGCCCATGAATTTTTTATTAAAAATCTCAAAATAAAAAAGCCAAAATTTTTATGGACGTCCGTTAATACCTTAAAAATAAAATCAGTTCGTCTCGCTGAAAAAAATGGTGTATTTTCATGTTCAATCGAGCTCCAATGCAAACAAAGACAAATTTTGCTGATTTTCGTGTTCTATAGCTCATGGATTGTTTTTTATTCGAAAATCCCGAACCAAAATGACTGAATTTTTCATGGACGTTCTTTAAGACCTTAGAAATGGAACTAGTACATCCTGCGGGAAAAAGTGGTGCATTTTTAAGCTCAAACGAGCCCTAAAGCAGGCGATGACAGATTTTACTGATTTTCGTATGCTATATAGCCCTTGGATTTTTTTGATCCGGAAATCCCAAAACAAAATGATCAAAACTTTTCATGGACGTTTATTAAAGACCTTATAAATTGAACCAGTTCATCATGCGGAGAAAAATAGTGCATTTTCAAGTTCAAAAGAGCCTCAAAGAAAGGCAAAGGTAGATATTACCGATTTTCGTGTGCTATAGCCCACATATTTTTTTTAATTTCAAAAATCTCAAAATAAAATGATCAATTTTTTTCATGACATTTGTTAAGACCTTAGAAATGGAACCAGGTCGTTCCGTGGGGAAAATGGTGCATTTTCAAGTTCAAACAAGCCCCAAAGCAGGCAAATATCATTTTTACTGATTTTCGTGTGCTATAGCCCATAAAAAAATTATCCGAAAATCTCGAAATTACATGACCGAAATTTTTCATGAACATTCCTTAAGATCTTAGAAATTGAACCAGTTCGTCCCCAGCAAAAGAATTATGCATTTTCAAGTTCAAACGAGCTCCAATGCAGGCAAAGACAGATTTTACCGATTTTTATGTGCTATAGCCCATGAATTTATTTTGATCCAGAAATCCCGAAATAAAATGACCGAAATTTTTCATGGACGTCCGTTAAGACAATAGAAATGAAACCAGTTCGTCATGCGGGGAAAAATTGTGCATTTCAAAGTCCAAACGAGTCCCAAAAGCAGGGAAAAACAGATTTTATTCGATTTTCGTGTACTATAGGCCATGAATTTTTTTTGATTCATAAAACCCGAAATAAAATGACCGAATTTTTTCTTGGACGTCCGTTAAGACCTTGGAAATGGAACCATTTTATCCCGCGTAAAAAATGGTACATTTTCAAGTTCAAACGAGCCTCAAAGCCGGGAAAGTCAAATTTTACCAATTTTTGTGTACTATAGCCCATTAATTTTTTTTCATCCAAAAATTCCGAAACAAAATGGTCGAAATTTCTCATGGACGTCTGTAAAGACCTTAGAAATAGAACCAGTTCGTTCCACGGGTAAAAATGGTGCAATTTCAAGTTTAAACGAGCCCCAAAGCAGGCAAAGACAGATTTTACCGATTTTTGTGTACTATAGCCCATTAATTTTTTTTAATCCTAAGATACCAAAACAAAATGACAGAAATTTTTCATGAGAATCCGTTAAGATCTTAGAAATGGAACCAGTTCAATCAATGGGTTCGACGAAAACTTATATTAATTATACATGATTAAAATATTTCTTTAGGTATATATAGTAGATATTGAACCCCTTCAGCTACTTTGTGCGTTTATTTATTGAAATTTTGAACCCCTTATTAAAAATTCTGACTTCGCCCCCGACTTTTAACATATGTATAATTGAATTATGAAAGGACTAATTAATTTCTAGATATACAATTGAATTATGAGGGATCATTCGTCAATGATGTTGATATCTCAAGACATTCCAACTAGAATTATTAACTTATTCAATTCTTTGTATGAAAAATATGCTTTCTTGATATGGGCACTTGCCAAACTCTATATATATTGCGTCATATTTTAATTTGCTTCCTCAATAGATCTCACTTTTTTTTTCTATTTTTCAATGGTAAAAAAAGGAGAAAAATTAAAAGGAGTAAAAAAAATAATCAAGAAATAGGATAAAAAGGGTGAGAGAATGAAGGAAAAAGAAATTAAAATTCCAAGTCATGATGAGCTGTTTTTTTCTGAATTAGGCAAAACTTTTTATGTTTTTGGCTTATCATGTTGTAATCAGTATGGTAAATTAAAATAAATTTCAAATTTCATAACAATTTCATCCATTTACTTTGAATATCTACACATAATTATGCCATCTACATACAACAATATCATTATTATCCCCTTCCAACTATGTTTTTCTAGATTTTTCATGTTTTTATAACTAATAAAATTGAAGCATAGACATCAAGAATATTCAAGTACTTTGAGACATTTATAAATGAATATAGTCGATTCACATAAGTGTATTTTTTTAAAAAAAAAAATTAAATATGAGGTATTTTTCATGTTGAGAATATTTTTTACTTATATTGAGATCAACTTTCTATTTTGATCAAATTATTACGATCTATTCACATTCTAATATTTTTTTTGTGTTTCTAGAAATGTTGTCTTATTTTTAGAATCAATTTTTCTGTTCTACTTATGTTTAGTCATGTTTTGTGTCTCCTTTTCTTTCTACTTTTTATCACTTTTATTGTTTAGCAATTAAAAGAACAAAACATATGATAGAAAATAGAAATAAGAACTCTATATTAGAATACAATGTTTTAGAAAGAGGAATTTTTTAGCCACTTGTCATTTAAATACGAAAAGATATAATTCATGTATTTAACAAGAAATAAAATTTAAGTGAAAAAGATGAATCAACATGAAAAATATTTGACCAAAAAATGTATAAATATATACCTAATATCACTAGCTCTAAGGTTTTTTGGCTTTATGAAGTACAATTGTTATTCAGATTACTACTATGTAGATTGTCATTATATAAGAAAAAATCAAATTTTGCTCTATTGCAGCGATTTTGCTCGTCGAAAAAAGCAAAATCTACGTTAAATTTACAAAAATCTACGTATATTCTATCCTCATAATTTCACCAACTCACAAATATCACGAACTAATAGAGAATAATTGTGTGACTATATAGTATATTGCATATAAGTATAATTATAATGATTTGAAATAATCATAAAAAAGAATGAAATCATAATTTAACAATTAGGAATAACAAATTTCGAGAGATAAAAATGATAAATAAAATCTGAATACTTCCTATTTAGTGACATGAGTCTCAATCTGATAGGTATCCTATAAAAAATCATAAATTAATACATTTTAAAAAATAATTACTGATTTTAGCGATACTTTTTGTTTATTACCATTTATAGCAATGCTTTGTTAAATTTGTAATATGTATTAAACTTGTATTATAAATGAATTAAAAGTGATCAAGTGAGGTAAAAATATTATTGCTATAAATGGTAAATATTTTTTTATTATAGTATATTTATGTAAGTTTCCCAAAAATCAATAAAAATTTGAAATCATTTTCTAATATTTTCACGCGGTATTAACCTCTGGATCACATCCAAGTCATCAAGAATTTATCAATTGATTTTGATGGCTAGCAAATTAAGCAAAACAAATAGATAAATTCTAGGGATGAAGCAAAGGCAACAAGTCTCTACTAAATGCACTTGTATACCAATATAGTAAAAGTAGGACATTTATGGCCTTTGAAACACACTCCCCCCCAACCCACAACCCTCACAAAAATAGAAACTTCTTTTTGTTTATCTATTTATTTTGAAAATAACTTGATCTTGTGGTCCCCCTCCCACAATAATTATTATTTTAGCTCGGAGCTGGAGTATAGTTTACGATACTTTGATTCATATCATGTATTTATTTTTACAATTTTAAAATAGATTGTTGTTGTTAGATGAACAACTCAAACGACTGAGCATGTTGTTGTTGTTGTTAGACTAGTAACTTAAAAATGATTACTACAATCTCAACTTAACAAACTCTAAATCTCGGCTCCGCGTTTTGCTTTTATTAGAGGCTCAATAAAGTTTGTAACACCCCCACCCCCTTCTTCCATTTGTCCCTCTATATATTGATATATATATACATGTAAATATGTATGTACGAATTGTGTATGTCATAATGTATATAACTTACACCTTTTCACTACCCTACGAAGATGTACTATTTAGCCTTCTAAGGCTTCACACAAAGTACATATTCATGAGCTTTGATTCAACTTTGCAATAAGTCACCTCCCTTTTTGCACCCCTCTTCTTTTTTTTTTTTTAATTACATTTTTTGCTTAAAGGGTTTCAATAAATATGAGAAAAATATTTTCATAATGACACAACAAAAACACAATAGATATTCTTCTTCTTCTTCTTCTTCTTCTTTCTTCATATATTCACCCTTTATACTCTTCTTACCATGGATATCAACCACATTAATAAACTCACTACCTCCACTTGGGATCCAACCATGTCCAATATGGACAACCAACAAGTCTTTCGCGATCAACAGCAGCAACAACAACAACAACCATGCTTGTCCAGTATACCAAACGACCATATCTACCACGAACATCATCATCAACAACAACAATTTCATTTCGAACCTAACCCTATTTGGCCTAGTTTTCCTCTTCAAAACCCTCAACACCATCACCTTCCCTCTTCCTCAATCCAACAACAACAACAACAACAACAACAACAAGAACAAGTTGTCCCTTTTGATCATGTGTTAAACAACCATGTTCAAACCCTAATAGAGGATCAAGAACACGATGATCAAGACGAAGATGAAGAAGAAGAAGAAGAGCTAGGAGCCATGAAAGAAATGATGTTCAAAATTGCATCTATGCAACCAGTAGACATTGATCCATCCACTATACGAAAACCTAAAAGGCGTAACGTACGTATAAGCAACGATCCACAAAGCGTAGCAGCCAGGCTACGCCGCGAAAGGATAAGTGAAAAAATCAGAATCTTGCAAAGATTAGTCCCTGGTGGAACAAAAATGGACACTGCATCCATGTTAGACGAAGCAATTCGCTATGTTAAGTTCTTAAAAAGACAAATCCGTCACTTACAATCATCAAATCATAACCTCCCACCAGCACAGATACCAGTATCGTCATGCCCTAATAATGAAAATTGGGCAAATAATATTGTCACACCAAGTACAAAAGGTCTAATTCTTGGCTCCTCTAGTAGTACTACAACCAATAATGTTACAACTTTTGTTGGTAACACTACATTGGATCCACCTTATGCGGTAATTGGTAATTAGTTAGGTAATTGAAGTGTGATTATTATTATTATTATTATTGTGTAGTAATTGGAATTTTTAAGAATAAAAATATTATATATAGAGGAATAATTAATTATTTGTGTATAGTGGATCATGTGAATTGTGAACTAAAAAAAATAGGTTTGTTAGGATTGTGTTGACTTAAAGGGCATGATAATCATCACAACTGTTAGAGTTGAGTTACGTATGTTGTATATAGTAGTATATTAATAATTATAGAATATGGTTTTTATCTATTTATTTTTTCTGATCATCAAAAAGTTCGTTTGGCTGAATTCTCTCCCGGGAATAAAACAGTGACGTGAGAAGAAATTGAATATGATTATACTCTTTGGCCCACCTCACACATATCTATTTTTTTTCGATTTTCAATCTGGTATTTGGGAGTCTGATTAAATCTGGATTCGCGTTGGAAAGTCTCATATTAGGGTAAAGTGTTTCCTAATAAAGGTGACTCTGTATTCAGAAGGACTTGAACTCGAGACCTCTGGTTAAGGATGAAGGAATACTCTACTACTCCACAACTACTCTTTTTGGTATGATCTCACACACTTGTTTGTGCTCGTGTGTGCGTGTTTGTACAATCTGTGTTATGTATATGTATATTGAGTTTAATTTATATATACACACCAAAAGTGAAAAAAATTATATTTTATGAAAGATTTCAAATCTCGTTTTTATGGAAAATTACTCGTAGATATCTTTTGAATAAATTAATAGTGTGATTTAACTTTTTTTTTTTACTTATATATATTATTGGGGGTCTTCTTTTCTCCCATTTGTTGATTTTTGTAAGATTTTTCAGTTGAGTTTGTGAATTAAATTTAGAGAATTTGAAATTTGGAAGTTTTATAAGTATGCATTTTCATATGAGGAAAAGGGTGTAGTAAAAAAAATTTAATAGGGATATATGTATATAATTGATATAGAAATAACTAAAAAAAAAAAAAAGAACTACATATACTGATCATGATGATTCAATTGAGGTGTTTTCTCCTTTAATTTTCCCTTAAAAATTCTTTTATTTTATTTTATTTTTGTCCTTTCAATACTTCAATGACTTCACTTTAAAACCCTATATTTGCTATTCCACAAATCTTTCTTCCCCTCTCTCTTACTGGGCTCTTATCGTGTTCGATATCAATATTGAAAACTGACTAAAAATTTGAATTCATACATTTGCATGATTCTTTTTTTATGACGACACTTTAAACGAGATATTTTATTTTCAGGACTCAAATTTAAGACTTTTAATTAATTAAGAGTGTAAGGTTATCAATCATTCCATATAACATATTTATCTCCGTGTGTATTATGAAGTAAATATCAGCTTTAAAACCCTAATTTCCAAAATAAAGGAAGACAGTCAATATATTTCTATTATTAGTTCCTAGCTAATTATTAACTTCTAGCAAAATTTCATCAATCATTGTGTTTAATTTGAGAAGGTTTATTTATTATAGTTGTATCTCTAATTTATTAATTTTTTTTCGTAAGTACTGTTTTGCAACACTTATTATTTGTTGGAAGACAGAAGGACATTTTGAAGTTAATTTCTTTTTTTTAAAAAAAAAACATAACAATTGAGTATTACTATTTAGTTGTTAACTCAAAACAATGAAGCAAGCTATATGTATGACAAGGAGTTGAATAAAGTATTAACATTCAATGAGTTCAGTAGAAGAATACATATGATCATGAATTGAAAAAAAATTATATATATATATATATATATCACTATAACAAAAATGATAATTAGCGATATTTAATTCTTAATTGTCGCTAAATATGTATTTTTAGTGGTAATTGTCACTCTTTACATATATCCCTAAAGCCTTTAGCGACATTGGTTATAATGACACTTAACTAATGCCGATAAAGACGTTAACACTCTTAATTAGTGTCAATATTTAATG
>NC_028647.1:680653-726139 GCF_001406875.1 Solanum pennellii
TATATATATATATATATATGAACTATGTAAATGTATTAGTCAACTTAAAAGACATCATCAAAAATTCATAATATTTAAAATCATTTGAAAGTCAACATCTTGCATGATCATTTTCGTTCATGCACATTGTATTAGTAATTAAATCATAGGTTACAACTTTAAAATTAAAATATAAACTATTATAGAACTATTATGATATGGAAAGAAAATAGTTATTTGCTTGGCTCAAGTATATGCCTAATATGTATTATAAATCGTTTATCGAAAAAGTAGGATAAATTTAAATAAATTACGGTATAAGAAATAATATTGATATAAGAATAATTGGACACGATAGACCTGCAAATGCATGAGCCTAACTAATTAAATAATCACATTTTAATAGTTCTTTCTTGATCATATGTTAGTTTTTTTTTCCTCTTATATACACCTCTTTAAAAAAAATATACATAAAAATAATAATTTTATTAGGTTACAACTAAATCTTCTTGGAATATTACAAATTATTTACATTTTCAAAAAAGAAAGAAATTATAAAGATAAAGTTACTTAATTCTACCTTAATTTTGTAATTGACAAGTAATTTGGAATTATGGTGATAATTGATATAGGATAGAGGTAGTAATAAACTTTGAATTTTGTTTGTGTTTTTTTTTATCTCAATTTGTTTATCATACTATTTTCATTCTGTTTTAAAAAAAAGTTATCTCATTTTTCTCGAGAACATATTAAGTTTAGTTCTCGAACATATATCAAAATTATAAAATTTATACAACACACGAGTCAAAAGTTATATTTATTTTGTTAAAACTTCATATATTTTCCATATAATTATTTAATCTTATGCATAAATAATAATTATTGAAACACATTTTTATATTTTAATTGAGTAATCCCAAGAACATAGCACATGTGAACACAATTAGAGTAGTATGGAGACTTGTGATGGTTTTATTTTAACAGGTTATAGCTGTCCTATATATAGACTATTACTATGGTTTGAATTATTAAAACTACTTCTAACTTTAAGGTAAATGATTAATTTTATTTTCAAAAATTATTCATAATTGTAAAAATATTTTTTAATTGATTAAGTGAAATTTAAATACATTTTTAATTTTACAGTATAAGTGAAATACATTCCTAAATTTTCATCAAATTTAAGAGTGTTTTCAAAAAATTTCTCGACTTTTTTATTAAGTGAATCATTTACCTACAAGAGTTTGAAATCATTTGCTATATCATATGACAAATTGAAGGGTATTGTGAGGTACATTTATATTTAGTTAGTTAAATAGATCGATATTTTAAGACAATCAATAATTGCGATGAAACTAATAATTTGCGTCAATTTCATGAATATTTCATATATCAATGCTTATCTCTCATACTTTCAATTATCGATGATTATAAAAATAGATATTAATTTTTATTTGTTCATTTTATAAAATTAAAAAATAATTTATTGGTTATTTAATGTATTTCTACTATTATCTATGAATATTTTTTTTTCTGATCAAAATATTGAATTTATTATATTCAAAAATTTATATAATAAATTATCATATTATAAAAATGGACAATGAGATTATACTTAAAAATCAATTATGATTCTTTGGCAATTCTTTAAGTAATAACAATAAAACGATTGATTTTGACAAAATTCCATCCTTTAAGCATCACCTATTCAATATTTACTTGTATGAGGCTCTACCAAGGAAACAAATATTACACCAACTCATTAATTATATAAATCAATAAATATATAACATGTTTTTTAATCTATAAAATTAAGAATTAAGTACAACTTAAGAAATTGTATAAAGATGTAATCAACAAAGGTACCAAATAAAGTTGAGGGCAAAGAAAATGAATTATAATTCAATACAACCTAATAAAAAATTCATTCATCATTGAAGGATTAATTTTAATTATATTAATATTTGAAAATCTTATAGAATAATATTTTTTATTTATTTATTTATTTCCAAAGTGTATCCTATGAAGTGAGATGAGATTGTAATTTTCTTTTAAAAGAAAAAAAAAGTATATTATATACTACAAAAGTTATGATTTAGTAATCGTACTAACAACTTGAACTCTCACATATAAATCTATATTACTATACAAATGACAAAAAACAAGTATAATTAATAAATCCAAATTAGTTGTTACACAAGACCTACTATATGTATTTTTTACGATTTGACACCTTTTAAAACGTTCCTCTATTCGATTAACTAAACTAAGATACATCCTCAATTTACCACGACATAACAAGTGGTCTTAAACTCTTGTAAAAACATAAATCTTTGAATAAAACCCCGAGATAAATGTTAAAAACACACTAAACTTGGTGAGATCGATGTATTTTACCCGTATTATAAGATCATAACTCGAGAGATGAACTAAATAAGTTCATGAATATTTTCAATATTTCTTTCTTTATATAACGATAAAAATACATATAAATCACTTTATTAACAATACCATACTATATCAATTCTAAATTGCAAAATGAAAATACTATCATACTTTTTCCTTGTAGAAACCTATTTGTTCCCTTTTAAAAAACTTTCTTGAAACAAATAAAGTATATAAAAAAACTTTACAATTTTGAATAAGAACAATTGAAATGGTGACAAAAAAAAACACAAAACTTTTGAACAATCTAGAAACTAAATAAATAAAATTTTAAAAATAAAAATATAGCAAAAAATAAGAAAAAAGAAATTGAATATGGGGGGAAAATTTTAAGAAAAAAAAGGGCACCCACTCTGTTCTGTTGGATAGTCTGCATCCCACGTACCAATTTTGCAACTAATCTCTCTTTCTTTATTCAGGTGCTTATTTCCATAATCTATTTCGATCTAATATCAATATTCAAGATTTGCATAAAACCACTGTAAGTTGTCTAAATCATTCTCAAAATCTGTCTAATTTTTTCTTTGATTTGAAAAGGGTGGGATTCTTTTGTTGTTTGAAACAAAAAATGGTTGTATATGTATATATCCATTGTTGATAGCATGGTAGTATTTTGTGTTAAAGTTTGAGTTTTTATTGATTAAGTGAATCAAGATACAGAAGGGGGTTATACTGGATTTGGTTAAATGGTATTTGGGCTGTGGTATCTTGGATGTTTTTGTGTTAAAGTTTGAGTTTTTATTGGTGAAGTGAATCAAGATTCAAAAGGGGTTGTAGTAGATTTGGTTAAATGATAGTTTGTGGTAAAGTTTGAGTTTTTATTGATGAAGTGAATCAATATTCAAAAGGGGTTCTACTGGATTTGGTAAAAGTTGGGCTGGTGGTTACTTGGATTATTTTTGTGCTAAAGTTTGAGTTTTTATTGATTAAGTGAATCAAGATTGGAAAGGGGTTCTACTGGATTTGGTAATTGGTAGTTGGGCTAGTGGTTTCTGGGAGATTTTGCTGATGGATTAGCTTGGCATGTGAACGATCAGTAGTGCTGACTAGAATGTGTTTTGAAGGTTATTGCATTGGTTATTGGAAGTGGTGGAACCAATAACTAGGACAAATGAGTACTTTAGGTAGAAGTCTCTCTCATAAACAGAGGGCATTGGCAGTTAGCAGCCCTAGATTGTTTGATAAGTCGGTTAGCAGCCCTAGATTTAGTAGGAAAAGTGAGGTTTCAAGACTTTTTCGTGTACTTATAGCAATTGGATCTGTTGTTTCCTTTTTCTTGGCAATTGGAGGAGGGTATTTGTATGTCCTTCCCAATCTTACAAAATCATTTCATGAGGAGAAATTTGTTAGTTTTAATGGTTCGGATAGTTTTTGTGACATATTTGATGGAAAATGGGTAGTTGATAACAGCTACCCCTTGTACAATGCCTCAGAATGCCCCTTTGTGGAGAAAGGATTCAACTGTTTGGCTAATGGTAGAATCAATGATGATTATCTTAAGTGGAGGTGGAAGCCAAGGAATTGTGAACTCCCCAGGTTTAACGTGTATCATATGTTGGAAATTCTCCGAAATAAAAGAATTGTTTTTGTTGGAGACTCGATGAGTAGGACTCAATGGGAGTCTTTGATATGCCTTCTAATGACAGGGGTGCAAGATAAGGGAAGTGTATATGAAGTAAATGGGAATAAGATCACAAAATTAATTCGATTTCTGGGAGTGAGGTTTAGTTCCTTCAATTTCACTGTCGAATTTTATCGATCTGTATTCCTTGTCCAACATACTTGGTCTTCCAAATATGGAATAAAGAGAGTTAGATCAACCCTTACGTTGGACAAGCTTGATGATATCAGCGATGAGTGGATCAATGCAGACGTCCTCATATTCAATTCTGGACAGTGGTGGGTACCTGGGAAGCTTTTTGGAGTGTAAGTGCACTTTGTTCTTTTACTAATACAAGTTTTATTACTTTGCGACTATATATACATAATAGCAAACTGTAGCTACCTTCATATACTGCAAAACTGTCATTGAGCTAAACGAACAATAACAACATGACAATTTTTGCAGTATTTGAAGGGCCATCATGTATGGACTCCCCCTTTTAATCGTCATTCCCCTTTCCGCCTTTTTCACTTGTATCCGCCCCTGTTTAGCATGTGCGAGTATCCCTCTGTGTTCCACAAGAATTTGGTTGAAGTCTCAATAGGACAGGTGTCAAAGCCACTTGAAATTGGAATTGCTCGTTCCATAGTGAGGACACATAATTCTGACCCCAACTAGCTTGGATTAAAGGGTAGTTAGTAGAATTTTTTGTTCCCACAGTGAGAGTTCATTTTAGGAGGTCCCTCGTGCATGAATGCATTGCTTCTATTTAGTTTCATTAGTTACCTCAAATCATTTGTTTAGGGCCTTCAAAGGTTATTAGCCACTCGCTATATGAATATGCAAAAAACAGGAAGGTCTGAGGATAATGTTTGAAGCCCAAACATTTAAACTTTCCGGGAATCTTGTGTTCATTTTTGTTCATCTACCACATTCCAAATCAAAAGCTAGCTCAGATATCAATCCCCTTAATGTAGAAATGTCTCCGTACTTTTCATTTCTTTCATGGTGTGAATTTTAGCATTTCTGTCAGTAGGTTTTATAAACTCTTAGGTTCTAAATAGTAAGCAAGATCAAGGAAACGTTTATGCGCTCGATAATGCACCTAGTGTTTCCTTCTTAGTTTTCATGCAGAAGCGGGTATTTTGTGTTTCAGTTGTTCTCATGATGCTTCTTAATCTTTCTTTGAATAGGGGGTGCTATTTCCAAGTAAATAGTACACTGAGGATTGGAATGTCAATTCAGACGGCATTCAGAACTGCCCTTGAGACTTGGTCATCCTGGATTGATACCAAAATTAACCGTAACAGGACGCGTGTTTTTTTCAGAACGTTTGAACCTTCTCATTGGAGGTACTTGTTGATAGCTATGCCTTCTATACAGATGAATGCTTTTGGATCTCTCAGTAGAAAGTTTCTACAAATTGGAGCTGGTAATAATTGGATGGACCTTTTGAACATTTCTTTGATATTTCAAGATTCAAAGCAATTCTTTTAAAAAGTCGAAAATTTGTTTGAGTGTCTCCAGCAAAAGGAAAATGCTGCAAGAGAAATACATCCAGAATACAGTACCATCTCAAAGTAACGAATGTCTTAGCACAACTTTAAAAGGATCATAACTAATCTCAAACAATGTTAAAGTTTTTAATTGAATCTTGTGAATTTTATTAATGTTCGAAAAGTTATGATGTTGATTTCTGCCAGTTCCAATTTTATGGAAAATATTCAATAGAACACCACGTTTGGCTTCTCCAGCTTTATATATAACACAAAATTTGACTCAACTAGGTAGGGGTAAGGTTTGCGCACATTCTACCCTCCCCAGACCACACTTGTGGGACTACGCTAAGTATGTTATTGCTGTTGATATAGTATGTTAGATATTTTATCAATAACAACAACATACCTGGTGTAATTACACTGTGGGGTCTGGGGAGGGTTGGATGTACGCAAACCTTACCCCTACCTTTGTGGGGTAGAGAGGTTGTTTCCGATAGACCTAACATATTATATCATTGCAACTAATGAATACATATTGGTTTTTATCAGCAATTTAACTCAGCGGATGTGCAATGTGACAAATCAACCTCTTTCAGAGACTAATGGTCAGGAGAATAGCTCATTTTCTGATGCTGTACTAGAAGTGGCACACAGCATGAGAGTTCCAGTTAATGTGCTACACATAACTCCCATGTCCGCGTTCAGGAAAGATGCACATGTTGGTCTTTGGAGTGATAATCCATCTCTATCTGATTGCAGCCACTGGTGTCTACCTGGACTTCCTGATCTTTGGAATGAAATGGTCTTCTCATACCTGCATGATAGCTATCAACATACGTCATTGTATCAACAAAGAGAGTAAGTTTTGATACTTGTGCTTAATATTGGTCAAGTCAATAGTATTTCTTCTTCTTCTTCCCTGTGTGATGTGTTATGGCTATCCATATTCGCCTCTAGTTAAGCACGAAGAAATGTTGCATAGCCTCGTAGAAATTTGCTTCACTTAGCTCCAAGATCTACATTATAATATTATGACACAAAATGCTTTATATATCCAGATATCCTATTTAGTGAGCTAATATGTTTGTTGCAGATTTAATAGCTTGGACTGATGATGTATCATAAGAAGGAACTCTAACAGCTTATGTTTTTCTATGGAGGTCTATCAATTTTGCAAAGCAATTTTGGACAAAAATGTATAGTTACAGTGAGTTTTGTACCGCGAAATTGTTCATCTTTTATTTTGGGGTGGTTCACTAAATTTGTTGTAAGAGGGAAGGAGAAAAATGTATATCATTCCCAGAATGTTTGTCTTGTTTAGTGTAATATTTGGAAACAATATGTTATGTAGTTTTTCAAAAAATTATACACTAATGAGAAGAAGTATAATATCTCCTCAGCTTTCTGTTGTTGTTAACTCATGAAATATAAACGACCAAAATATAATTTATCAAAGGTCACAAAATCAATTAAATTGACCAAACATACTTTATCTAATGTTAGTCTGATTTAGTGTTACATTAGGTTAAAAATCACTCTTGATATATATAACTGGAAAAATATTCAGCAAATGACTTGGCTTATAATATTACTGGTATACATATGTACATGAAAAATTGTCCAAATCTCACTCAAAACACTTTCTGAGCTCTCAGATTCCCTTATAAAAGGAAATAGAACCAAAAAAAAAACACTGGAATTTCAGATAACTGCCAAAAATTAATCAATGGCCATTGGTGTAATCCTCTTTCTGGCAGCCTTTTTAGGAATTTGAGGGATTGATATTGTTGATTCTTGTTTCACTTCTGTTTTCTCTTCTTGTTTTGCACTGTCTATATCCATGCATTTATCACTGCTAATAATTTCTGGAACAGTTTCTTCCTGTTTCAGCACACTATTTTTATCATCTCCAGCTGCTTCTTTTTCTGCGAAAAATTCCAATTAGAAAGATATGTTTAGTCCGGTATGTAGAACACATGGATAAAACAGTAGATGTTAGTTGGGGGAACACAGCAAACCTGGCCTACAGAAAGTGGATCCTAGTTCCTCATTATCAAATTCTAGCAGAGTGCAGTAGCCATCTTGGGAGGATAAAGCCAGATATTTTCCGGTAGCCGACCTTCATCAAAAGAAGAGTAATTTAATCAATTTCTGGAAGAGAATGGGAGTACTGACAGCATTTGAAAAAGAATATTGAAGCCAGGAATACCATGCTATGTCTGTTATAGCAGCATAATGAAGACCAGCTACAATAGCTATTGGTTGAACACTTTCTGTGTCATAGATGTACAAGGAATTCAATGTAGCCACAGCAAAAATAAGACGATAAGGAAGCTTGAAGAATGATGCTGCAGTCATTAAAAGAATTGGGTATCAGAGCATAACATAGTGCAATCAGCTCAAAGATATCCAGCAGGAGAACCTACAATTGCTTGATCCTCTCAAGCTAAATGTCATGGGGCAGAAGCGTATGGCAATGACAGGTTTACTGGCACCTGGGAGCATTAAAGCTGGCCTGTCAAAATCCAACAAAGTTGATGCGCAAGTATCAGATTGTTGTGAGCTAGAGGGAATATAATGGATTCGCTCTAATAAAAATACAACAGTACGAAAAAGACATAAGATTCTTGCCTTGTAAGATCTTTCCTAGAAAACACATAAGCAGTGTTCGCTGGTTCTGAAGCAGGTGTAAACTTGTAAGAACCTGAAATAGCAAAACATGTCTATTCTCAAACCTTCTACCTTTACTTTGCCAGTTCCCTTTTTCCCATTCACCTCAAAAATGATAATCATAAAAATAATAATAAACAAAAAAAAAAGGAATACAGGTCAGATGCCTATAATCTATCGCATTAGCACTATCACATGAAGAATATGAAGAAGTTCAAGTTTCTCTCTGGAAGTTCTATCTCAAGTACATTTCAACATTTCAAAAACAGTAAATTGCCAAAAAAGCAAATGGAGAGTCCAAAGATAAAGCTTAAATGAGAACTATAAAACAGGTGTTATGTGGAAATTAACCTGACGCTGCAAAATGTCAAGACACAGTTCACAACGTGGGCTATGGTATGATTTTAATCTGAAAATTTTCGTGCACTACTTTTATATTTGGACTGCAAAAGAAGGTCCCGATGCTTCATTATTGGCTTGTTCAGAAAGTAGAGAAATATCGTAATACTCCTTCAATGAAAAATAAAACTGTTGATGATATTTCACAGGGTGACTGAACTGACACCAATGTCATGTCACTGCAAGAACAAAGAGGTGTGTTTTAAGGCAAAGAACACATGAAGTCTTGATAGAGCTTTCCTTTTCTTTTTGTCTTTGAGGATGGTTTTCTTCGTCTTTTTCTTTCGGAGGGGTGGGGGTGCAGGAGGTAGCAGGAGAACATTCCGACACGGGTAGAAAGAATAATCAAAATGCACAGACTCATAATTAGGACTTTTAGTTTCAAGGTTGTACCTGCAGGCACAAGCAGAAAGGAACCATCAGGAGACCAAGATAACCTTCGGAAGAAAGATGGCAGTGTCTCATCAAGAAAGAGATGATTTTTAGTAGACTGCATGAATTTGGAAGCGCCAAAGTTATTATGCATTTAACATTCACTTGTAAATAGAAGACATTGAGAAACTGATATGATATTTGACCTTGGACTCATCCGGCAGTTGTGGTTCAACCTTCATAATGACATGTTGACACACAAAATTCAACTTCTCAACTCCTTTTGTTTTAGATGGTCTATTGCTGTAAATCCGGCAAGATCTATCTGAACTGAGTGAAGCAGTATACTTGGACAATGGATCCCATGCCACACCTTGCACATAGTGCAAATGAGCATCCAAAATCTGATGAACAGAACCTGATGAAGGAACTGGCCAACTGTTAGTATTAATTTTTATTTATCTTAGCAAAAACTCTTCAAGTTAGATCCTCTTTTATTTTACCTTTGTTGACATCCCATACGATGCATGAATTATCAACAGAACCAGAAATCAAAAAAGAACCATCAGCAGACCACTGCAAGTCCAATACATCCTTCCGGTGAAATCTGAGAGAAGTGAACTCATGAGTACTAGTATCAAATCAGAAATAATTCCATGACAACAATGATTATGCTCCTTTTGTGACTTATATACAAAGTTATAGATTAACATTTGAAAAGTCTTGTTTAATATGGTTATTAAAATATTATGGATTATTTGTATAGTGTTTATTTATTATTTGAAGTAGAGGTTAACAAAAGTTAACTATATATACAATAACATTCTTGCTAAATGTTATTAACACAAAACTGTTTTTCCCTGCAAAACTAGGGATTATTATACATATGCTGGTTTATTGCAACATTCTGCTTAAACCAAAATACAATCCAAACAAATAGACACTTAGAATATGATCATGTTAATTTACTTTATTTTATTAAAAAAAAAATGAAAGAATATAATCAACATGACTTGCTTTTTCTATAATCAACGCTATGTGTTATCATACACTTCAACTATTTCATGTGGTTATAATATCCTATAATCCCGAAAGCAAAACCCTCTTCCACCAACTGCATCCACTAACTTAAGTCCGCTACTGAAATGCCAACTATAACTTTTCCTTTCTTCCAACACCAGATTTAAAAATTTATTTAACAAGAGAAAAAGGATAAAGATCACAATGAAAAATGCAGGACATTCCCAAACAGTGTGTTCTAATGATTCTCTGGCTTTCCATAAGAATAAAACTAGAAAAGCAGTAGCTAATGTTCCATGGAGCGATTGCGGTTTTATGAGTGCTTAGTAATTCATAAAGGCGATAGGACCAAATGAAAGGCTTACGATAACGTCTTTAGGACTTTCCATGTTTTGCTGTCATCTGAAGAATGTAGCTTCCAAATGATGAGCTCGCCACCTACATCAGGAGCAGTTGTTAGAAATTGTCAAATTATTTGATCCAGACTAAATTAAGAGATATATAGGGACAAGTCTATACCATCGGCACCAGAGGCCAAATGCTCTCCTGCATATTACCAAAAAAAAATGATAATTCAGTTTGCTGGCTGACTAGATAGGTACAAGTATATTATCAAACAGTTCAAGAAATCAGATGGAGGCATACACTGGAAGTTCAGTGATAATAGAAGTTTTGATAAATGAAAAGGTAGCTAAAAATGAAGTAACCACAGTTAAATATTAACATTTCCAACGTATTGATTAACCCAGAGAAGTGAGGCTTGTAAGATGGCATAGACCTAGAAGCAAGTAAAATCCCCAAAAGACTATCACCATGACTCTCCATCAAGTTGTTCTTCAGACATGTTGAATCAAATGCTACAAATACTGAGAGAAACATTGTTATCTGTTAATTCATTTATAGTAAGACTGTACGAGCAACCTTCTCTGCATAGTCAAAGGTAATGATGATTTCGTGAATGTCATTGCAACTCACTATCTAACAAATCTGACTACGATTCTGCAAAAAGATTCTGCAGGAATTTCATAACCTATAGCAATCCCAGAGAATCACTCAAGCTAATAGAATATCTACAACTGATATTCCAACTTTCTAATATTAATATTTAAAGCAATACATAGTCCACCAGGAAACGATTCTTCTCACAGCAATTATTATTTCAAGAAATTGGTTAACAGGCCATCAGCTTTCTCAAAGACTGAAACTAACATGAAAGCCTACAAGTCTATTTCAAACAAGGTAATAATTGAAAGAAAAAAAGGAATTTTTTAACCAAGTGTACAGCTAATTGCAACTTAGTAAAGTCAGCAATAACATTACCAACGCTGACCCTCTCTTGAACCAATATTACATTTTTCTTCAGGGAGGTACACAGATACAGAGAGAAGAAAGCCAAGTCAGTCAAACAACCATATTCATAAACTGCACATAACAACCTGCAGCTTCAGATGAAACTCCAACACTCGACAGGATATAAAAATGT
Organism: Solanum pennellii; assembly: GCF_001406875.1. NCBI lineage: Eukaryota > Viridiplantae > Streptophyta > Magnoliopsida > Solanales > Solanaceae > Solanum > Solanum pennellii. The sequence goes on from NC_028647.1 coordinate 692,124, forward strand.
ACCAATTCTTGCCTTTGTAAAATTAATGCTTTCAGTGATTAGCTACCAGAATCTTTTAATAAAGCAAGATGAACAACTTCACCTGAAGGGGAGAACCGAAGAGCATTCACAGCACCACTATGGTAAGAAAGGCTAGCCTGGTATGTAACTGAAGGCGCTTTCTTTTCATTTTCTTCAGAATTAATCACCCACATCTGTTGAATTTATTTTGAACCAGATGTTATATATTTCATCCCAAGCATAAAATAATAATATGAAAGTCATTTAAAAATATCAGCAAACTTTGAGACCAGTGGTTAATATGTCAACATGCAAGTGTCCAATTTAAAATTCCATCATACACAGGACTTAGCAATCTGAAGCAAAAGAATTCACACTCGTCAAGCAAGAGTTACTTCAGGTTGAAGTTGAAGTAAACAAGTTCAAGTAGATGGTAAGATTTCAGACACTAACACAATCTATATTAGATGTGATTTATTCTGTTGAGTTAGAAGAACCGGATAGGTTTTAAGAGTTTGCATTAGCTATTAGGCCACCATCACTACCCGGCTTATAGTTCAAGGTTGCAGAGAAATAAATCAAAAGCATAAACATCCTCCTACTCAGTCATTATGGATTAATTCAACAAAGATGAGTTTTTTGGGTCAGTGGTAAGGGATCATGAAACTCCTGAGTAGTTGCTTGGTTAACTGGATGGTGAATCTGGTCCATTAAAGAATACACTAAAATTCATACCTAGTTCTGTAATTCTACTAATGTGGACACCCATTGAAATGACAAATCCTCAATTGGTAAGAATATCACATGTTGAGAATATGGAATCATATGCATACCCAAAATTTATATTGTCCTGCAAGGAAGATGATTATAAACCTGTGTCTGAAGTGTCAACTCTTGGTTACCTTTCTGGGCCAATTGAGACCATACTAAGAAAGTGAATGAGATTTTGCTTGTCTCTTTCCCTTTCTATGTCTTTTACTATCCAATTGGGATGTGCACCCCTTTTTTAAATATGCACCCCTGTTTTAAATAATTCAAATGTACCGCTACATTGTTGCTATCTATGCAATCATGACAAGCAAATGTCCTCCTATTCGCTCAAAGAAATCGAGGACATCATGGAGAAAAAAATCCTCTTTTCCGTTTCTAGAATTTTTGTTATTTCTTCACATCCCTCTTTCCTATTTTCTTCTTCATTTCCCCTTTTTACTGTGTTGCCATTTCCTTTGAACTTCAAAATTTCTTACACTATCTTCGAATCTCATTACCGAGTTGACAAAAACTAAATTCAAACAATTAACTAACTAACTAAAATGCAGAGTTCCTCTTCATTTTCCTCTACTGTGTTTTCATTTCCTTTGAATTTGAAACATTCTTACACCAACTTAAAATTTTAATACCCAATAAACAAAAACCAAATTCAAACTATAAACTAATCAATTAATGAAAAGTTGATATTATCCGACTAACCAACTAAAATTATTAAAACCAATATCCAGCATTAGCATAATCGAAGCATACAAGACAAACCAACTTAAGAAACACAAGGCTCAAAAGGGTAAAATCGTAATTTTAACCTTGATATCATAGTCGGCGCCACCAGTGGCAATAACGCCGGTGAGGTGATGAAAATCAAGGCACAAAACAGGCTTACTGTCATGCCAATTGATCTGAACTGTACCACCCTTCATCCTTCTTGTTGCTTCCTGATCTCTCTTCTTACTGATTTTTTGGGATTTTGGAAAATGCAAGAGAAGAAGAAGACGAAAATAGGGTTTAGAGAAATGGTGATTTTGTTGAAAATTGGGGAACTTTTGATTTGGCGGGAAACTGGGGCGCCTTATTTATTTCTTATTCATTTTATTAAAACCGCACACCCGAAAAGACATGCGTCTCTTCCGACTAAATTCGAATTCGTATAAAAAAATAAAAGAAATTTAAACTCGAAATCTCTAATTAATAATGAAAGAGTAGTCTAACCATTAATTAAAGGAACGAATCATAATAAAACAAAATTCAAATTTCAACCCGAACAAGATATGCTATATAATTTCTTCTCATTTGCACTACACGCTAGTGAGTAAGATTATCAAGAATATAATCGACGTGTATACAAGCTGCTCTAATAACTCTTGTCACTTTTGTTTTGGAGGTAACAAAAGTCAAATATCATCAAACTGCTGAGCAAAAGTCTCTTGAATATATAGATGAAAAATTTTCAATGCATATAGATGCATGATGAACCATTTTTACATGTTCAGCAACACAGGAGGGCAGTCCTCAAACTCAATCTACTAATACTAAGAGCAGGTATATCGAAAATCGGTTCGTCGACATGATGAACACAAAACAGAAAGGTGGAGGTAGGGAGAGGGGAGAAAAAACTCAGATAAAACTGAGAAAATAGCAAGTCCCATATCATGAAGCTTTAAAATCAATCAAGAGAATGGGAAGCAAACAAAAGAATACACAACTCTAACGCGCGGCTACAAAATGTTTGGGAGCTGAGCATCCAGTCTCTGTTGCAGTTCCTTGACCTTGATTGAAAGCTCAACGGTTTGCTCCTTGTAGTTCTTGATCAGATAATCCTTCCCTTCGATCACTTCTTTCAACTCATCTTTTTCGCGCTTCAGCATTTCAAACCTTTCTCCATCTCCTCTTCCCTTCTCTGAAGTATCTGAATTCCTATCAACTTCAAGGTGGCCGTTAGAATGATGACCATAACGGACTTCAGCTGGCCATACAGGTACTGTTGGGGGCTTATCGCAAGAACCTACTTGTCCAACACAATGATCTGCAATAGCCTTCCTCAGCCTCTGTATCTCTCTCTCCGAATCAAACAGGTCCCTGTTGGCAGCATCCAGCAATGACTGCTGATGGGCGGAATGCGACATCTGAGCATTGAGAGAAGCTTGCAACTCTACAATCTGTTCTTGCATCTCTAATATTGTTTCGTCCCTTCTCTTTAACTGTAGCCTCAGCTTTTGTATCACTTCTCGCTTGCTGTATATGTCAGAACCGGATTCAGAGACACATGGCGACTCAGAGCTGTTAGAGCGATGAAATGGTTTCTGTGGTAGTTCAAGACGGTCAGGAGAGGTTGACCAAACCCCACCATTCTCTTTATTGAATCCGATGGCAGGAACTGCCACGAGAGGGAGCACCATTTCAGGCTCAGACCCATTATACTGCTGCTTTGTAATTCCTAATCCTCCAGCTTCTGTCAGTATAAAAATAGCAAATGTTCACTAAAAGTAGCCAACAATAGTTAACAGACTATTGTAAGATGTACAAGAGATGGAAGCACATTTAATCACACCATTTCAAGCACACTAATCTTGAGAAAAATAATTAGATGAAAACAAAACTCAAAAAACACAAGAAATACTGAATCGTCAGCTAATCCACCAAATGATACCTAAAAAACTAGAGGACCTATTCACACAACTTGTGTTGCGTCCACTAGACTGAAGGCCTGAGGGCTCTTTAAGAGTTCTAATGGGAGAAAAAAGAAACCCTAGCAGTTCCCAGAAAATTGTACGTTCAACTAGGCTACACGTAAGTTGCATGAGCCACCAACAGAGATACCCCAAATCATGCCCCATAATATGGCAGGAAACAGTGACACACCATAAGATGTTGTAGTATACATTTCAGCAAACAAACTGGACCATAAGATCAAATAATAAGCATGTGCAAAATGCGAACAAAAAGGTTAGACATAAATAGAACTCGACTTTTCCCATGACTCTTTATTTCCTTAAGGTTAGCTGTTGGACTAACTGCAGTGGTAATTTATTAACCTTCTGTTTTTGGAGAAAAATCAGCATAGTGTATACCAAGAAAATCATCATATTGATCACATAAGCTCAGTTTCAATCTTTCACTTGACATTACCATAAACTTCTTAAAGCAAGTAAGATAACTGTAAACAGGTCTAAATTGTGAAGAGTGTCGTGTCTCATTTTCATGTTAGAAAGCAACCAAATAATCAACAGTAACATGTTAAACATTGTTGATGATGCCTCTGTGATTAACTTTACTAGTTCAAATCATTCTCTCGCAAATTTGGGAGTTACAACCGACAGGAGTACAGGAAAAAGATGATGACAACATCAAATCAGTAGCCACATTCTTTACACCAAAAAGAACAACCTAAATTCTAAGATAAAACATCAAAGGGATGGCAAGAATTTGCATACCCGTGTTGCAATTGTAGCAGCCATCATCATCTTGGGAAAAATAGTAAGTGCTTGACTGCATATGACCATTCCCTAACTTACTTCCATCAGAAGACTTCTCATTTCCTACAATTTAAGCCATTTCTCATATCTAAGAGGCAAAATAATTTTACAAGAAAACCAAATTGCTTTAAACAATGTAGGACCTTTCAAACTGCTGGTCGTCTTGTTTGGCTGTCTTGAATCAAGCACCTGCTTCAGCTTGTAGCCTAAGCGTACAGATAATGTACTTAATAACGCACTACCTGCAATTATGACCCAGTTAGGACCCTCACTCTGAACACCATTGGACTTCTGGGACCTTGACACCCCGTTGGTTCTTGGCTTCATTTCTATAGTCACTGAAGTTGTAGATAAAGAGGCTGCAGATCATGAAAGTAATCCTATATAGCAAATGTGGAATAACGTCAATATATGCAGGAGAAGCACAAATACCTGAGCACTCAAATCAGCATGCTTATAGGCTGTTGAAAAATATAACATTATAACTACAATAAACTTTGCAGCCAAACAAGGCCATAACAGGTATTTGATAGTGAAAAAGATTCAGAAAATGCAAGGTCAAGCTGTCCACATATAGTATGGTATCTGTTTAGATCCACGTGAGTAGATTTTCTGAGTCATTTTATTTATAAAATTGCCAATACTTTATATATGAAAAGTGAGATCTGTAATGGCAAAAATATTTGGAGCTTTTGACTGAAGGGGAGAAATGAAGTTTTTTTTCCTGGAATAAAGAGTAAGCTATTGAAGTTTTCAAAAGTAAAGTAAGCTATTTGAAGGAGGATCTGGAGTTTTCTATAATACCTATCGGTGGACATGTATAATTAATTTGTTTCCATATCCTTGATAGTGTGTTTCACATCTGTACTTTATTTCCCTTTTTTCCTAAAAGATACCAGAAGAATAAGTACCAGAGTGTAGCACAAGCAACAAAATTCCCATAAGAATAAGTACCAGAGTGTAGAACAAGCAACACATTCCTAGTTCACAGAAGGAAAACTAACTGCAATCATACAATTCTGATAGCATAGATACCTTCACGTCAAGTGCTGATGCCACACCTTCATGAGTCTGATTACAGTAACAGAACAATGACAGCAAGATCCCACAGGAAATAATGTATTCTGAAAGAAAAAGCAATGGAAGTACAGCACCGATTACCCATAAGGACAGTATAATAAGGGAAGAAATAATTAATTAAAGTACAAATAGAAAAAAGATCATGTAGACAGATCTGCTGGCATTGCATTTACGGCAACCTATTGCATGCTTGCTCATTTAAATAAGCTGTATGTTCGGAATACACTGCTCATTCAGTTAGTTACATTCACTTGGATCATTGATATTAGTTTACAGCATCAATCAATAGTTCACATTTCACAAGGTCACTCAAACAAATGGTGACAACTTAAAACCAGTAACTGCATCTGCTACTCTCTGTCAAGGCCTTACAAGTTTCCTTCTTCCTCTATAAACTATGCAGCTGCGAAGACCTTTATGAGGGTAAAGCAAAGAATCCAAAAAATAACAGCCAAGGAGAAGGTTGATGTGTCGCAGAAGGGTAGAAGCCGTAAGGTCATTTCCAACCTCTTCGCAGTGGATTAAGATATCCATTGCTAATTGAATATTTTGAAGGAAGAAGTAACACGGGGAAGGAATCTCAGTTCATGACGATAATTCTCTACAGCAGGATAGTCAGCTAATTAACGAGAAAGTTGCTTGAGAAAAAAAAGGAAATTACTCGTCCAAGGAAAATCTGAAGGAAAGAGAAAAAATATTGGTTTACAACGAGCAGAGAAGGCCTAAAATACCATGGTATATTCCTTCCCTCTGAACCACAAAACAGAACAGTCCTAGTTACGATGACAATATTGCACCTAATAAAGCATAATTAATAGTGTCAAACTTGGATCCTCTACTTAAAATGGCTAATTCAGATTACGACAATCAAAACGGCGCCCAGAACTAAATATATTATTCTTTAACACGGAGTAAAACTCGAACCTTGATAACATCAGCAGTACACACACACGACAGAGACAATATAGGAAAGAAGACCTGAAGTTGAAATGGCTAAAGGATTACTGAGTCGGGCTTTCCACGTATAAGACCAAAGCAGTAAGCCTATAAGAGCCATCCACATGAAGACTAAAAGACTAGGAGATTCGGAGTGACAATGATATAAGTAAATTGGAAACATATCAAAGTTCCCTGGAGTTTAGACTTCAGATGACGAAAAGGCAAGAAAATAGTGACAAGAAACTAGAAAGTCTAGCTTTTTGCATGAGCGGACAATAAGTTTGGAGTCATTTACTTTCGAAGTTGATGACACACCTAACCCAATTATGGAATTATCTATTTAATAGTCTTCCATCACAAGATAGATTGTGCTAAATCATATAAAACCACAACAAGCAATCTCGAAAAGTCGTTGCATGAGAATTAAAAGTTGCTAAGGAAAAAATAGCTTAGAAGTTGCTTCTAGCCTAAGGAGGAGAAAGTTAAATATTGAATGATGGTGTGGCATTCAGAAGTCTTAACAAGCAACACATTAAACACACATTACACAAGCACTATCTTCACATAGATTGCTTCCTTGATTGCTACTAATGAAATACACTGTTTCTTTTAAATAAAAAGAAAGTCAAGCTCAAATATATAAGACACACAGTACGACATCTGCAATCCCATGACAAACATGTGCTGCTTAGTCTAACAATTTGAAATTGAGATATGCCGTTAGCTTGAGGCAGCAAATAAGATGATAAACATGTATGTCCATCTCTTTCTTTTGAACTTCGTCTATTAAAAGATTGTTCACCTCGTTAGTCATTAGGATATCAAATGGCTCATTGAGACATAGGTGCCTTCAACATCACATTCAATCACCCACCTACTCTAGCTATCTCCGACTTACCATACAACAAAAAAGAGCACCTATAAAACCTCTAATTCACGAAAACAAAACTGAAACATAAACCCACAGATTCAATCACAAAAACAGAACACATGTACACACAAAAACCCCATTTAGTTTCATATACTTAACCAGGTCATAACAAATGTTAGATGAAACTACCCACACAAAAAATTCCCGAAAAGGTTATATATATATATAAAAAAAAAAGCTCCCCAATCCTTGTTCTAATCTTGACAACCAAATGCCACCAAACACACGCACATAGAACTAATTTCTGCACAGTTCTGTGACCATAGCCAATGCAAAATGAAATTCAAAGACTCAAAAGGCTATATATATATCAAAAAGAAAAAAACCTCCCCAATCCTTGGACTATACTTGACAACCAAATGCCACCAAACACACACACACACGCAGAACTAATTTCTGCACAATTCAGAGACCATATCTAATGCAACATGAAATTCAAACACCCAAACAAATTTCTACACAGCTCAGATACCATAACCAACACAAGATGAAATTCCCATCATTAAAATTCAAGAAAACGAAAAGGGTACATCAGAAAGTACCTGATTAATCAAGAAGATGCATCTATCGACCAAGAACTGATTAAAGATGTTTCTGGTGTAGGGTTTTATTTCTTTCGTATACAAGTAACGCTTGGGTAAAGTAAAGCAAACCAAAGATTTGATTTTTTCCCCTTTCTGTTAAGGGGTTGGACTGGCAAAGTGAGCTAAATTCAAGAATTGGTAAAATCCAGGACAATGCACAAACATTTCAGCACATCGTACAAGTACTCCAATGCACGTTCGACAATATTTTTTTATGTGCCCTAAAGAATCTGAGATTATGTGGCCTAATCTCATTTCCTAAATATATGTTAAAAGCGACATTTTAGTTGATCAATTTTTTTTAATTAAAATATCATTTATTTGGCGATGAGTTATGCGATATTAAAAATGATGTATGAGTAATATTAAATTAGAAAATAAATTATTCATAAAAAAAATTAATATGACGTTGATTTATGTAAATTAAGTAAATTTTTGATCCTATTATTAATGGTTATCGTGGGACAACATTTTATTTAATATGTTAGCCTTTTATCAGTAGAATAAAATGAAACAATATTACATCATAATATAATATAACGAATTTAGTATAACATTTTTTAAAAGTATTTAGCGCATAACCTATTATCATATTATTAGTTTTGCATAACTTAATTATAAACCAAACGACCAAATTATAACAATGTTGGGACAAACATTAATAAATATAAAAAAGTTGATTCAAGTTCTTGGTGATTTTAGAAGCTTTTATTGGTCCCACCAAATGCCCTAGTGCACATGAGTGAGTTTGAATTTTTTAATAAAAAGAAATATAAATCAATAAATATATAATATCATATATTTAAATTAGAGTTTTATATTTTTTAAAATGATATTTATATATTATACTTTGCCTATAATTTGTTGTATATTCTTTTTTTCTATATTTTATACTTTAACTGTCTTCATATATGCTACTTGAGATGAAAGTCTTTTGAAAATAATATTTTTATCTTTATAAAATAGGAGTAAAATCTACGTACAATTTATCCTCTCTAAACTTCATTTGATAGACTACATTGAGTTTATTGTTTGATTAAATTTTAATTTATTAAATTTCTTAATTATAATAAGGTGTATTATCTTGACGTCTAACATTTGATAATAATAAATTTAAACGGTAAGATGGATCTTAATTTCATATTAGTTTGATCCGATTCATATGCTTGTGATAACATAAGTAAATTTAGGAGTATAATTTAACTACTTTTTTTATGGAAATATTTACTAATAAAGTGTATCAAAATATAGTGAATTACTAATATACGAACTATTTGTTTATACTAAAATAAATGCAATTAATTTTTGTATTATTAATTTAACTTGTTATGATTTATAACAAGAACGTAAAATTCATTCATACTTAAACACCGATGTGCACCTCTCAATATAAATTACGTAGAGGGAGGAATGAAATAGGTAGGCTGAGGGGATTCATTTGAACATTTTTGCTGAAAAATTATATTATTTATATATGAGTCATTTTTATTTAATGTATATTATATAGTATATAGTATTGAACTTCCTTTTGAGTTTTTTTTATATATATATATACACATATAATTTCAAAACATGTACTATTTAGCAATAAAGTTTATCAAAATAACATATTGAATGCATATTAGGTTCTTAGTTCAAGTTCGAGTCCTGGGTATGGAGAAAATTATGATGGAAGTGATTCACTCTTAACTTGAAGTCTCGGGTTCGAGCTCTGGATATGGAGAAAATCATGTTGGAAGCGTCACCCCCGAATGAGTCCTGTAGTGCGCTATGCAAATTTAGTTGGAGCTCTAATATGATCTTCGGACACCGGGTGGAAACAAAAAAAAATAAAAATAAATTAAATATCTCCAAGTGAGGAGCCTCTTGTTTTTTTCTTCATAGCTTCTTAATCTATATGTCTATATCTATATCTATTTATATGTGTATCATATTAAGCTATCATTTGGTCATAGATTTAAATTATCATCATAATATATCTACATATGTCATCTATCTATATTTATACTATATTAAGCTAGTGTTTGGTCAAAGATTTTCATATCATCATAATTTTTCTATAAATATATACCTATAAAATATTAACCTAGAACTTGGTCTAAGATTTTAAATAATTTTGGCATGTCATTTTTGGATAAAATTTTGAGTGAAGTTTTACTATGTGTTTGACGATAAGTCTTGGAGAAATATTTGACTTTTTAAAGAGATATGATTTATATCTTACGTGGCACTAGCTTGAAAAAAAATGTCAACACACACTGGGCCCACAAAATAGTGTCACGTAAGCCAAAAAGGATAGAAAATTATTTATAAAATAAGTTCAGGGGTAGAGGACCTTAATATAGCATAAGTGTGTCTCTTGAGATTTTGAACATACATTAAGGCAGTACTTATGTATTTTCTCAAAAGAATATAAATATTTGTTCCGTTTCAATTTGGTTCAATATCTATAAGTAAGGGTAAAGTTCGCAAAACCTTCAAAAGGATTAATGACTAATTCAAAACTTGTTATTATATGGGAAAAATGAGAATAGATAGATATAGATTATAAACATAGATAAACAATTGCAAGTACAAAAAAGAAAGGAGGATTGTTGCAACTGTTGGAATAATTTATTTATTTTTCACTTTAGTACTAAACGAATTAAAAGAAAAAAATTGTCACATAAACGGAAATGAAAAAAACATTTAGGCAAAAGAAGAGAAGAATGAGATTTACATCTATGTCACATTTTTATCTGACTTCTTGAGCTCAATTGATTCTTGAAGCAGTTGCTCTGAATCTAGGTGACAGATAGGGCCGTCAAGCAAGCTCGATTGGATTTTTCCAAACTAGCCTCAAGCTTGAGTGAGCTCCTTAACCGGTTCAAAAATTTCTTACACGTTTTTTAAAAATAATTCAACTGCTCGTTCTTGATTTAGACAGTAAGCTGCCACTCGCCTGCATGAAGCTGAACTCGCTAGTAATCACCGGTCAATTATATAGGCAAAATAGACAGTAGTGGAAAAATCTTCCCACTTTTTTGCTTTCTTTCCTTTTCCCCAACTTAATAGTCAAATATATTTGGCAAAAGAAACATATCTCAATAAATAAATAAAATTATAATTCAGATCTCATAGACTAAAAGTGCCTTGCATAAAAAGGTAAACTCTCAATACATAAAAAGAGTGAACAATTAAAGGCAACATACAAATCCTCATTTCTTTAAATCTACACATAGATAAAGACAAACTAAACACATATATAATAATAGAAAAAGTTTACATTTCATATAACATGAAAACAATAAATTAAAAAAAGGGATTATTTTTTTTTCACCAACCAAGAGCATCAAGAATACCTAAAACCACATCACAAATATGTTTAAATCCATCTTCCCTAATAGCAAGTTGAGTTGGATAATCCAATCTTGGATTCCTCTTAAATCCATTATGACAAACATTAGGATAATCCGCAGCCGCCATAACATGCATGTAAGCATAGTCATAAACTTCATTATTCAAATCTTGAAGTGAATCTTGAAGTGCATTAGTAGCTAATGCATATTTATCAGCACAATCCTTGATGAGTTTCTTCACTAATACCAAATCATTTTTTGTGTAATTATTAGTAGTGTTAAGTACTAATTCATGTGATGAAAGAAAATTGTTTGTGGCTGTGGCATTGACCATTCCAATTTTGACCATGATAGTTGCTAAGCCTTTTGTGTCTGCTTTGAGGCTTGTGGAATCTGATTTGAGAGATGATACACAAAGATCATAGTATTTTGTGTTTTTACATGTTTTTTGAATCAAATCAATTGATGATGAGGTGGAAATTGTTGGTAATTCATGAAGTGAAATCAAGAAAACAAGAATCAATAAGAAGTGGAAATTACAAGACATATTGATTTTGCTTTTCAAATATATTTTTTTTTCCTCTTGTTTTGGATTTGAAGAGGTATATGAAAAGGGATTTGATGTTAGATTTATTGGTGTAGTAAAGAAAGATTATATATTGTTGTATGAAAAGGGGGTTGCTTTATCTTTTATACTAAGGAGAATTACTAAGTGGAGAATAGGAAAACTAGAAATACACTTTATGGGGAGTTATTTTTTTAGAAATTTTCTAAATGGGAATAAAGATTATTTTTGAAGTTTAGGGATTAATTTCTACCTGGTGATGTCGAAGCGAAATTCATAAATAAACTTAAGAATCTAAGACATAATTTTTTCAATATTTTCATGAGAAAGTACATGAAGGAGTTTAACCTATTGTCTCTAGTGAAGCTCCGAATAAGAAAGATGAGTATTCATAAAATGTATTAGGAGAAAAATGGAAAATAGTCTATCCTTCCACCTCGATCTTAATCAGAGAATTCGAGATCGAGTTATACTGAATATGAAATAAATCTTGATTAATGTAAAATAAATGAATACTGAGTTAATTAAATTTATAACTCATGAAAGGATAATTGTTAAGTCCATATAAGAGACCACTTATCTCATTAATTATCGATTTATGATTTTTTTTATCATTCTTAAACATTCAAGGCTAGATATTTAGATTCGTTGACAATGAAATTAAATGAAATTAGAGGTAAAACTAATTTGGACAATAAAAAAAATTGAAAATCTCATTCCCCACTTTGCATAATTGCTTAGTTTAGTAATTATTTTCTTAATAGATATTTAAGAATATTTCATCTCTAATAAGACCTACTAGTGACCAACGGGTCTAGTTTGTCACAAATATACGTCGATTGATATTTATATTGAGATTTAAAATAAATAAAATTCATGTTAAGAAGTCTCATATTAAAAAATAAAATATTTTCTAACTAAAGTGATTTTGTACACCTTAAAAATAAGAGACATATCATTTTACCGTGACTCGATTTATTTTTGAGTGTTTCAATAATTCCAATCCTATAAAATTTGGATACTAATTATATTTTGTTATCTATGTGTTTGTCATTATCGAACTATGGTACCAATATAAAAATTATAGACATTTTAGTTGTTTTTTGTAGGTTTTCTCCTAGTTGTATAATGTAAGGGTCTGTTTGGAAGGGACAGTAACAATTAATAGGCTCTTTTTGGAAGTTGCCTACTTTCCAAAATGGGTTCACGGGTAACAAAAATATGGACCCCTTCAATTAGGGAATATTTGTTTCTTTTATATATACTACTAGGGTTTAAGCTACTTCATCATCAACACATGAACCACTTTTCATGTACTTTTGAGGTGAAAGGTCCATCTTTGGGTTAATATGATCTTGATAATTCTCGTATTATGAGTTAGATTTAGTGTTTATTTTTTATCATGATTTCGTATTGGGTTATGTTAAATTGTCTACGCTAGTTCTTGTTCAATCTTGGATGTAAGGGGTGTTAAGGAGTGTCATGTCAGTCATTCAAACGACGAATGATCTTTTTAATATGTGTTGGTGTGACATTTTAATATTAATAAAAATATATATTATATGACACATTATATATCATGTCATGTCTATTTATGGACATTATATTTGTGCCTCTTTAGATTTTCGATTATGTTGGAGTGTCACATATGTCCATTAAAGGACAATTGATCTCTTTGATATGAACATTTCATTTGTTATTTTTCAAAAATCGATCTTATGCATGGTACATTTAAATATCCCTTTAATTGTATATTCTTTTTAACAAAAAAAAAATCATAATATATATTTTCCATATGATCATTTTATTTCATATATTCAAGGATCATAAAAAATCCTTTCCTCCTCATCTTTTTGAATAATAATGGAGGAATGTATAGGGGAAAACTTATAAAGTATATAGTAAAAGCTAACATAAAATTCAAAAAATCAAAAACATTAAATTTGATAATTCACTATTTATTTATATTTCAAGGTAAATTAAATTACGATTAAAAAAAACCTTTGGTGACAGTATAATTTTTTTTGCGAAAACAATAATAATTTCATCTATTCAAAGTCATTAAAGCTTTAAGCATATTATTAATTATAACTATTCATATTTATAGAGTATTGATTAATAGCATTCATATTTAAAAGAAACTTATTAAGTATTTGATATATCTTTAAAATTGTTATCCAACTTTATCACATTATTCAAGAATATATATATATATAAATTTTTTTTATTTTTTTTTATTTTTGTGAAGGTGAATCATGCATGTGCATATTATGTAATTCCATCCTTGAAAAAGCAAGATTGTCACCATCTGAATTTGACAAATCAAATTAAAGTCAATAAAATCTTTCATGCAAGTGGGTTAGATTTATGTCAGCTAATAGACCATTATTAAATCATCATAAATAAAGGTAATTAAATTAAATAATCCTATATAATTAATAGAATTAATAAATAAATCAAAGCAAAGCAACTAACTTTTTATAGTATTCTAAAATCACTATACAACCAACATGATTGTGGTGCATTGCTGAAAGAAAGTATTTCACTCTTAACCAGATGTCTCGTGTTCGAGCAATGGATATAAAAAAATCCTGTTGTGAGCGATACACTCGAACAGATTTGCATAGTGCGATCCATATTTAATCAGGATTCTAATATGGACTCCAAACACCGATTAAAAAATCAAAAAAATAAAATCACTATAAAGAATATAAATTAATCTATCGCTAAATTACACTGATGCTACTTCAATAATTTATCACTAATTAATGAAACTAATGACATTTTTTTGTTGTTTAGTTGTGAAAATTGTTCGTTGCTAATTTTTCTTTATTTTTATTGTGAATACATTGGTCAACCATATGAAAATATTCATTACGCTATTGTTTAATTGGCCACGTAACTATTTGATCAGGAGATAATTACTATGCTAATAATTACACAAATTTCAGTTACGACTTTTCAAATTAATCTTATTATTTTCTCTCCTCTTGCTAATAATTACACAAACTTCAGTTACGACTTTTCAAATTGACCTTATTATTTTCTCTCCTCTTGGATGTATATATATAGGTAATTTGCCACATGACGTAATCTCATCATCTGCACCTCATTTAAGTAAATGAATTTCAATCTTTTCATTTTTCGTTTTGTCAATTTTTATATGCAGCATGAACTTCAAGCAGTTCATTTGACACGTCTAGTTACTGCGTATTATATTATATTATATGTTAGTTATTTGTTTTGATTATTATTTAAATTTTATTATATTCATCTATTAAATTCATCGTTATATAACGACAGCTATACGTGCATAGCCGCAAGAAATATTTGATCTTGTTGTTCACGCATAGTTCAAAATAATTTTTCCTCTAAAAAAAGGGATTACCTAAATATATAAAGTTTGATTTTGTAAGGTATTAATAATAGTTTGGCAGTTTTTATTAATAATAGTTAGGCATTTTTTTGAATTATTGGGTCTAGCTATTATTAAAATAAATAAATAGAATATATGACTTGTCTATTTCTAGATTATTTTTTTTAGTTGAATCAAATTTTTATCAGAAATCCTCATTATGAATTGTTCAGCAAAGTAGTTCCATACACATGGTGAAAATAAATGTAAGAGACACCTACTATATCTTGCTTTGAGATTATTTTTTTTTTATAATTAAAGAAAATAATTTAATATTTTTTATATTTTTATTATTTATTTATGTGTTTTTTGTTATTAGTCCCTTTCGTCCCTACTTCCAAATCAAATAGAGGTCTTTCTAATAAAATAAAATAAAACAATTGTGCAGCTCATAATGTTATGTACAAAAATAGCATTCGAATTTAAAAGAGAGATTTTAATGTTATATACACAAATAACATTCTCATTAAAAAGAAAAAGACCGGTTGAGAGATGGGATTCAGATTAAAATTTTATTACTTTTTTGTCTGAAACCTTGATACATATCTAAATTGTACCCCTCTCGTAGAGAGCTAATGAAAAAGCAAAAACAAAAAGATGATTTTTGTTTTTTAACAGTTTGGGGAATGGAAGTTGAACTTCCCTTTGATTCTCCCCAAAAGCGATCTTCCTTTTTTGAGCCCATTTTTAAGGAACTTAAAAAAAAAATTGAAAAATTCAAAAAGAAATATTTTCTAACTCTAAAAATTTTAAAAGGAAAAACAAAATTATTTAGAAGAGTTTCAAAAGAAACCACAAAATTGTTTATCAAAAGTATTTGATTTCTTTAAAAAAATAAAAAAAAAGAACTTTCAAAAGTAAATCTAATTGTATTATTTAGATTCAAAGAAATATCTGAATCCAATGAAACAAAAAAAGAAAAAGATTGTCTAATTAGTAATCAAATAATTAACGAATCATTTAGACGTCTTTCTAATAAAATAAAATAAAAAGATTGTGTAGCTCATAATGTTATGTACAAAAATAGCATTCGAATTAAAAAGATAGATTTTAATGTTATATACACAAATAATATTCTCGTTAAAAAGAAAAAGGATTGACATAGAAAGAAAGATTTAAGAAATTAGACTTTTAATGTCACGTACACAAATAAAATTTGAATTAAATAGAAGAAATGATTTTAAATTTAATGTTAACGTACACAAATAACATTCAAATTAAATAGAAAAAAAGGAGCTAGTTACCATAAAAAGAAATGTTTAAGAAATTAGAATTGGAAAATATTTTAGGTTAAAGTTATGTATACATATAATGTGAAAAGAATATTATATTATCGAAGTAGTTTTTCGTTTAACCAACAATAATGTAAAATAAAAATAATTAAGTGACTTTTGATTTCAAAATATTGTCAAATGACTATGAGATAGTTATTATTAATTAACTGACTTTTGTTTTACAAAATAAAATGAATGTATTTTTCTGAAATATAAACTATTATAAATTAACTTTGAGTTTTATAAAAGGAATAAAAGTAGATGCATGAATAATGAAAAAAAAAATATGTGTTCCTATTGTTTTGGACAAATCAATGGGTGCAAAATAATTGAAATTTCTTTATGAATCATGTAAAATAATTAAGCTAATTAAACTTTAAAACCCCCTGAATAAAACAAACCAAAAGGTGCCAGCAATTTACACTTTTTTCAAAATATTTAAACTTTTAGAAAATTATAAAATTAATTAATTTTTAGTTAATATATTTGTAAAATCAAACAAATCAGCCAAAAATTGTAGCTCACATTGGGGGGTGGATGGTGGGCATGATACGTTAAAATACGAAATATCATATCGAAATTAAAATTTTTAATATTACGATTTGGATATTATTTGGTATTTAATATTATATTTGATATGTATTTTTAAATAAATCGATAGGCAGTACATATAGCATTTATTTATGTATTTGATCTTTAACTTGTATATATTTATATTTTATATTGAATATTTAGTGCGTAAAGTATTAGTATTATGATATAATTGAGATATTTCTTGAAAAATTAAAGTCACAATTCTTTATGTTATAGCAATATATGCAAATTGAAGTTGACCAAACTATAATAGGTGATTCACCGGCCATTAGATTCAGGAATCCTACCCTATTTTCGAATTACAATATCATAAAATATCAAATGAAACTTTAAATATCAAATCATACTGAATTAATTTGGTATGAAGATAGTATAGTATTTTTAAAAATCGAAGATAATAACT
This sequence comes from Solanum pennellii, assembly GCF_001406875.1. Taxonomy (NCBI): domain Eukaryota; kingdom Viridiplantae; phylum Streptophyta; class Magnoliopsida; order Solanales; family Solanaceae; genus Solanum; species Solanum pennellii. The sequence goes on from NC_028647.1 coordinate 709,491, forward strand.
ACCGAACCTTTGAATATCATACCACGCCTACCCGGGTAGCCCTATAACTCACATCATAGATACAATTTCATTTCTTAATTAAGCCTTAAACTAAGTAATATGTTCGACTATATAATTTTGAATCGCCTAACCAGCCATAGGTATGATTATAGCCACACACCTATCTCATGCATGTTGTTATTGACTTTAATATCGCGCTAAAACCTACAATAATTTTATTTTTTAACTAAATTTATCAAGTAAACGTTATGTTAAACTATGACACCGCCCTTTAACTATCTCTCGCCCTATCACCTATGCTTCACCATATAATATCATTATTAATATCATAACAAAACTCATAGACAACTTCATAAAGAAACTTTATTTCTTGGTCATCACTTTGCTCATCAATGATAAAATTAATTAATTAATTAATTGATGGATCTAAGTAGGACCACGTACATAGCATTCAACTTAAAGATTATAAAAAACTCAACTAGAGTCACAATTGCTCTAAGTACTTATACCAAAATTTTCAACTCTGTTTTTTTTTTCACTCGGTGTCTGGAGCCCATATTGGAGCTCCGACTAAATCCAGATCAGGCATTGCAGGTCACATTCGGGGTGGCGCTCCCAACAGGATTTTATTCATACCCAGGACCTCAGAAGCACTCCAAGCAGTGCACCACAACCCATGTTGATTTTCACCTCTGTTTTAATTATTCTTTGAAATAAATACCAGCACGTTACACCATCCTTTCAAACACAAACATGAATAAGTACAATAATCTTAAAACTACTTCACAGGAAGATCACTTTGGTATAAGAGTTGATTCATTTCATTCAACAGAAAATGACATTTCTAAGAGTGATTCTCATGAAAAAAAACTTTCATGGCTACGTTCACAGATTATTGGTGAAAATGTCGATTTCGAATCCCCTTTTGGGAAACGTAGGATGACTTATGCTGATCATACTGCCTCTGGAAGATCCCTTCACTATATCGAAAATTATATCATTAATAACGTCCTACCTTTCTATGGTATGTTCGTTACCTTAGTAACTATGTAAGTACGTACTCCTTTATCCTTAACCAGAAGGAAAAATAACAACTATTATATTATTTTGTACAGGTAATAGTCATACTAGTGATAGTTATGTGGGATATCAAACGACGAAAATAGTGCATGAAGCAACAGCTTATGTGAAGAGATGCTTAGGTGGAGGAGATGAAGATGCTATTATATTTTGTGGTTCTGGTTCTACTGCTGCTATTAAAAGGCTACAAGAAGTTATGGGGATTTCAATCCCTTCTATACTAAGAGAAAAAGTACTTACAAAATGCTTTCGTAACGAAACTAAAGAGAGATGGGTTGTGTTTGTTGGACCTTATGAACATCATTCTAACATTCTGTCATGGAGACAGAGTTTAGCTGAGGTTGTGGAGATTGGATTGGACGATAAAGGGCTAGTAGATATGGAAGCATTGAGGGATCAGCTTGAGTTGTATAAGTCTACGAATAGACCATTGTTGGGTTCGTTCTCAGCTTGTAGTAATGTTACTGGGACTTATTCTGATACGAGAGCCATCGCTCGTCTACTTCATAAAAATGGAGCTTTTGCTTGCTTTGATTTTGCAGCAAGGTATGTTAATTGAGTTAAGACTTCTATATACTGACAGTACTAAGTATGTTGCGGAAAGATGACTAATATATGGTGTTGTGTTGCAGTGGTCCATACGCGAAAATAGAGATGAGATCAGGAGAGATAGATGGCTATGATGCTGTTTTTATTAGTCCTCATAAGTTTCTTGGAGGTCCAGGCACACCTGGAATTCTTGTAATGAACAAAGCACTCTATCGATTGAGGACTTCACCTCCATCTACTTGTGGGGGTGGTACTGTTGATTTTGTTAACCCGTACAATGAAAAGGTATGTATGTACTAAGTTGCGCGGACTCTTCATCTTCTGCTTAGATATCATGAATAACTTGATATATAATAAAATAAACAGGACACACTTTATGTGGAGAATATTGAAGAAAGGGAAGACGCTGGAACACCGCCAATCATTCAGAAAGTGAGAACAGCACTTGCATTTTGGGTGAAAGAGTTCATAAGTCATAAAGTAATTGAAAGAATGGAACACACTTACATTGAACTTGCACTACAAAGGCTTCTCCCAAATCCTAACATATGGATTTTAGGAAATGTAACAGCCAAGAGACAAGCTGTGCTTTCTTTTCTCATATATACTACAACTCACTCTTCGTCGACTGATGGAAATGGTGGAGACAATGAACTTTACTTATGGAGAGAGACAGGGAACAAGAAAGATAAACCTCTTCATGGCCCTTTTGTCGCTAAGCTGCTTAATGAATTATTTGGTATTCAAGCTAGAGGAGGGTGTGCTTGTGCAGGACCTTATGGACATAAGTTGCTTAAGGTTGATGAACCTCATTCTCTTGCTTTCAGAGATGCAATTGAAATGGTGAGCGCCTCCACGGCTCCACATATGTTTTCTACATTCCATCCATGTTGGTAGTAGAAACATAACGCGATTTTCTTTGTCTTAACAGGGCTATAGTGGAGTTAAGCCGGGATGGACAAGGGTCAGCTTCCCCTATTACATGTCCAAGGAAGAATTTGTGTTCATTCTAGAAGCAATAGAATTCATATCCATTTATGGACAAAGGTTCCTCCCTTTGTATCATTTCAATTGGAGGAGTGGCGCGTGGACTTTCAAGAAAAAAGCTTTCAATTGCAAGTTTTGCTGTTCACAGATGACGAACGTATTGAATATAAGTTGCCATAACACTAAGGAAAACAACCATGGTAGAGGTCTTGTTCACAAGTATGTAAACTACATTGAGACAGCCAAACGCATCGCTAGTCTCCTTCCCAAGTTCCCACCTCAACGATCGATACCTGAAGAAATAGACCCAACTTTTGTACCCTTTAGAGTCTAAAGAGCATTAGCTTGCTCTGATACTTACCAATATGATCATACACTTAGCCAATTCTTTAAACTGCAGTATAAAAAAAATTTGAATTGTCAAGTTTCTGAAGCTAGCTTAGCCAAACAGTCTGTTAGACTGTTACTTAATACATAATATCCTTTTTGATCAACAACAAATGAGAGCGTAAAACACGAATCAATCAACAACAAATGAGAAATCAAAAAATACTTTATGTTTTTCTTAAAGAAAATACAAAATACATACTGAACAAGTAAAAACAAAACGAAGGGAATACATATACTTTTAAGTTATTATTACATATCAAACGATCGAATTTGCCCAACAAGACATTGGACAAAGTTTATTTTCATATACATATTTTTATCAGGCTCTAAAGGAGACAAGATTAGTGTCTAATTCTTCAGGTATTGGTCTCTGCTGTGGGAACTTAGGAAGGAGGCTAGCTACGCGCTTGGCTGTCTCAAGATACTTTACGTACTTATAAATAATGCCTTCTTTGTTACTGTTAGTGCATGATCCTTCTTTTGTGTTATCATGGCAAGTATTAGCACCACCTAAGTTCAACTCCTTCATCATTGGTGAGCCACAAAAGTTGCAATTGTGATCCCTCCCTCTCGTAAGCGTCTCTTTCAAAGCTTTCTTTTTGAAAGTCCAAGCACCACTCTTCCAATTGAAATTGTATAAAGGAAGGAACCTTTGTCCATAAATGGATATGAATTCTAATGCTGCTAGAATGAACTCAAATTCTTCTTTCGACATGTAGTAGGGAAAGCTTATCCTTGTCCATCCCGGCTTAACTCCAGTATAGCCCTATATATCAAGTGAAAAGTTAACGTTAAAAGATAATTATATAGTACATAAGTTAAAATCCTTTATTTATCGAAACTCACCATTTCAATTGCATCTTTGAAGGCAAGAGAATGAGGTTCATCAACCTTAAGCAACTTATGTCCATAAGGTCCAGCACAAGCACACCCTCCTCTAGCTTGAATACCAAATAGGTCATTAAGAAGCTTAGCTACAAAAGGACCATGAAGAGGTTTATCTTTCTTGTTCCCTGTCTCCCTCCATAAGTAAAGTTCATTGTCTCCGCCACTCCCATCACTTGACGAAGAGTAAGTTGTAGTATAAATAAGAAAAGAAAGCACAGCTTGTCTCTTGGCTGTTACATTTCCCAAAATCCATATGTTAGGATTTGGGAGAAGCCTTTGTAATGCAAGTTCAATGTAAGTGTGTTCCATTCTTTCAATTACTCTATGACTTATGAACTCTTTCACCCAAAATGCAAGTGCTGTTCTCACTTTCTGAATGATTGGAGGTGTTCCAGCGTCTTCCCTTTCTTCAATATTCTCCACATAAAGTGTGTCCTGTTTATTTTATTATATATCAAGTTCAGAATTATCATGAGAGCTAAGCTGAAGATGAAGAGTCCGCGTAACTTAGTTCATACATACCTTTTCATTGTAGGGGTTAACAAAATCAACAGTACCACCTCCACAAGTAGATGGAGGTGAAGTCCTCAATCGATAGAGTGCTTTGTTCATTACAAGAATTCCAGGTGTGCCTGGACCTCCAAGAAACTTATGAGGACTAATAAAAACAGCATCATATCCATCGATCTCTCCTGATCTCATCTCTATTTTCGCGTATGGACCACTACAACACAACACCATATATTAGTCATCTTTTCGCGACATACTTAGTACTGTCAGTATATAGAAGTCTTACTCAATTAACATACCTTGCAGCGAAATCAAAGCAAGCAAAAGCTCCATTTTTATGAAGTAAACGAGCGATGGCTCTTGTATCAGAATAAGTCCCAGTAACATTACTACAAGCTGAGAACGAACCCAACAATGGTCTATTCGTAGACTTATACAACTCAAGCTGATCCCTCAATGCTTCCATATCTACTAGCCCGTTTTCGTCTAATCCAATCTCCACAACTTCAGCTAAACTCTGTCTCCATGACAGAATGTTAGAATGATGTTCATAAGGTCCAACAAACACCACCCATCTCTCTTTCATTTCGTTACGAAAGCATTTTGTGAGTACTTTTTCTCTTAGTATAGAAGGGACTGAAATCCCCATAACTTCTTGTAGCCTTTTAATAGCAGCAGTAGAACCAGAACCACAAAATATAATAGCATCTTCATCTCCTCCACCTAAGCATTTCTTCACATAAGCTGCTGCTTCATGCACTATTTTCGTCGTTTGATATCCCACATGACTATCACTAGTATGACTATTACCTGTACAAAATAATACAATAGTTGTTATTTTTCCCTTCTGGTTAAGGATGAAGGAGTACGTACGTACATAGTTACTAAGGTAAACGGACATACCATAGAAAGGAAGGACGTTATTGATGATATAATTTTCGATATATTGAAGGGATCTTCCAGAGGCAGTATGATCAGCATAAGTAAGCCTACGTTTCCCAAAAGGCGAATCGAAATCGACATTTTCACCAATAATCTGTGAACGTAACCATGAAAATTTCTTTTCAGCAGATTCAGTTTTGGAAATAGCTTTTTCCCTAACATGAAATGATTCAATTCTACTTCTCAAATCTTCATGTGAAGCAACAGAGGAAACAGTACTACTAATAGAACTACTATGGTTATATTTCTTAGTGTTGTGGTGTTCTCTAAACATTGGTTGTTCAAATTCCATTTTGATTCAAAAGTAAAAGAAAATAACTAAAAGCTTAGAAATTTAGATGAGAAAGTTGAATAAAAAAGAATATTTGTGTTTAAGTGTGTTTAAATGATGAAAAGTGAAAACTATTTATAGGAAAAAAATGGTTGAGATGAATTAATAAATAAAGGAACAATAATGAAAGGAACTTGCTACACACAACAACCCAACAAAGTTCACACGAGTTCGAGCTCTAAGTATGAAGCGTCACCCCAGAATAAATTCTGCAATGTGCGATTCAAATTTAGATCGAATTTTAGTGTGGATAAGTGCACTCCATATATAAATATGTTATTTTTATTTTTACAATTTTTATCTAGTATAATAAGTATCATACATTTATGATATACTTAAGATAGGTTGAGTATACACGACTAGGTATTTACTATAATACACAAATGGATTTAAATATAGTACTATGTTTGTCTAATTATACTTAGTCCAACTTCCATTATAACTTCCAATCAGGTCTTAATATTTTAATTTTAAAATCACAAAATGAATTGATATAATCATATATATTAAGTTCAGTATAATATATTTATCTAATCATGTAATTCACTCTAAATATTTTATAGTGTCAATTTTTGTAACTTATAGTATTTTTTTATGAAGTTTACAAATATATGAATTTTATATTTAAATTTTTTGAAGATTTCATGAGCTAATTCTCGGTTAAATTTAAACTTTTTGAATCTCAAAAATCTAAATACACCACATAAATTAAAATAAATGAAGTACTATTTTATTACCATTATCAAAGATTTTCATGGGACAAAAATCTAAAATAAAAAGGTGGACATATTATAATTTTAAGGGATAATGCACAATTACCCGTTTAACCTATGCTCGAAATCTCAGAGACACACTTATACTATACTAAGATCCTATTACCCCCTGAACTTATTTTTTAAATAATTTTCTGCCCCTTTTCGGCCTACGTGGCACTATCTTGTGGATCCAATGATGGTTGACTTTTTTTTTTCAAACTAGTGCCACGTAGGCTGAAAAGGGGTAGAAAACTACTTATAAAATAAGTTCAGGGGGTTAATAGGACCTTAGTATAGTATAAGTGTGTCTCTGGGACTTTGGACATAGGTTGATGGGATACTTGGGCATTATCCCTAATTTTAAAGATAATACTTCAATAAGTTCTAAGTTTAATTTTGAATATATGATGGTGTTTCGTTTGGTCGGAAACAAATTATTTTGAAATTAATTATCTCATTATGTATATGAGATAACTTATTCCATCACTATTGTATAAATAGTGAAATAAATAATTCAAAAATTACCTAATACCTCCAACCAAACATATGATAAAATAATTATATATTCCATCATTAAAATATTATACTTTATATCTCATACCGAACGATTCCTTATAGTAATTTATTTCACAAAAGATAGTACAAAGACCAAAAAAAATAAATCTAAAATTCATTTCATTCATGACTTAGTAGAAGTCAACTAAAATATATCTATCTATACAATAACTTGTAATCTACCGTTTTGTCAAGTGGATATATATAGTGCCTTAAATTAACCGCAGCATGCAATAAAAGAACAATCTTTTCCACAAACTTACAAAAATAACTTAGGACATAATATATTATATGTTCTTTTAATACCATTATTAAGAATAGGTCTTAGAGTTAAATAGGATTAGATTGATTTATTTAATAAAAATAAGATTTAAATAATCAGAATTGAACAAAAATGTTGCACATTTCTTTTCCTTCTACAACATGAAAATGATAAAGTAGTATTGTTTTAAAATGTTCATTAAAATTTTAAAATTAGTTTCAAAATTTTATAAAACGAAATTTATGAATATTTGCATAAGATGCATTGGTATTATACGTTATCTATTGTGTTTTGATTATCGCACTATTTTTTTTATTATTAATGTTTTTTTCTTGAATGTTTTTTACTGCTTTACGTATATATTGTCGTGTTTTCTGCACTAGCCTTTTTTCTTTGTAAGACAACTATTTTGATTTGTTGTGGTTGAATCAAGGATCTTCGGAGAATAACTTCTCGATCTTTACAAGATAAAAATAAAAACTTTGTGTTTATTCTTTCACGAACCTCACTTGCAAGATTTCATTAGATATATCGTAATTGTTGCATTGTCATTTGTTTGTAAGTTGTTGTTTCCTTTTTGACTTTTTTTTTTTATTCATGCCGCGGTCAAGGTTTAATTTGCTTATATTTTATTACATGCTAATTAAAAAATATCCATTATTTTGTCCATTATGTTAAAGAATGACAAAAGTCCCACATCGGTGGTTAATGAGATGGGTGGACTCCTTATAAGGCTTGGGCAATCCTCCTCCCTTTGAGCTAGCTTTTGGGGTGTGAGTTAGGCCTAAGACCTAATTTCACATGGTATCAGAGCAGGGCCCGTCTCACCCGATGTTGGGGTCCCCAAAATTAAAATTGCCCACGCACTGGGCGTGAGGTGGGGTGTTAAAGAATGACAAAAGTCCCACATCGGTGGTTAATGAGATGGGTGGCCTATTTATAAGGCTTGGGCAATCCTCCTCCCTTTGAGCTAGCTTTTGGGGTGTGAGTTAGGCCTAAGACCTAATTTCACATTTCATGCATCTAATTTTCTTGGATACTCAGAATTTACTTAGTCATGAATCATGATTATCGGAGTTGAATATGTGTTGGAATATTGAGATTATAAAGTTTCTCAATAGAGAATTTATTTTAGAAATTCTTCTTCAAAATATAATCCGTTGATTTCGTGTGATCAGAGGTGAATCGAGAATTTAAAATTTTTATAATAATTTTATATTAATTTATAACGATAATTGGATTCACAATAAAATATTTATACAGTTTAATGATTATAGTTCATAGACAGGATATAAGCAAAAAATTATTGAACTCATTCTTCATACGATATATTTTTATATATAACTTTTAAATGTTCTTCTTATAATTCTGAATATATAATATTTTATAGCTACACAAATATCTATAATACTGTATCAGATAAACTGACGGAAAAAATATTTTCTAGAATAAAAACGATATTTGATAAAATACAAAAGCTAAATTTTCTTTTTACATCACACAAAGATAAAAACAAAGAACCAAGTAATATAAAAGGTCTTTTAAAAACTTCTATTGAATTTTCTTTTACGCGTTTTGGATAAATACATTCCTCGATTTGTTTGAAAAAGTCTATCGCATATATATATATATATATTATTATATAAAATGTGACAAATTACTCTTCTTGCTCATATAAATTATAAAATAATCTTGCCTTATTATATTTGGTGAAAAAAAAAACCACTTAATTATTGGCAATTAACAATCAAATTAAAGAATATAGTAGTTAATTCCGTTTTCATATGTGAACTTATAGTACTTAAGTTGGCCAAGTCATCACATGAGGCCTTGTGTGATATATGTGTAATATACCCTAATTATAAATTTATTTACGGGTTCAATAGGATTCAGTAAGTTTAATTTGATTATAAAATTTTATATTTATACTTTAAAATTCACTTATAGTTTATTCATTAATTTAATTTCTCTAAAATCAAAATTTATAGATTTAAAATCCTGATATCGCTTATATTTAAGAAAGTTCTCATTTTTTTTTCTTTCTAGTCATACCACAAACAAGTAGACTAGACCACTTTGGTGATGAAAGGAACAAGTCAATGTATTAATTTTATGTTTCAATTTGCTTCATATTTCTGTATAATTTTCTTATTTTAAGACTTACTTATATTTAATTAGCATTAAACATCCACTTGACTTGTCACTAATCATCATACACATTTTTTTTTTTGCATAAATCTAATTATTTATACATTATTAAATACTTACTTTTGATACTAATTTAAATTGCGTTGCTGTGTCAGAAGAAGGATAGCTATACTGATTCGAATTACTCCTTCCGTTTCATTCATATTATTTGTTTATGTTGATCTACTAACACCCTTCTTAAGAAAATTATAATTATTTTACTAAATTAATTTTCTTAAAACGTTAAATTTAATTATTATTGTTTTATACAGTTATTTAATATAAAAAATAATACAAAAACAAAGTAGTAAAATTCTCGCTATTTTTACAAAAATACAAAAGTAAAATGAAGGCCAAGGAAAATAAAATAAAGAAAGTAATTTAAATTCTTCATCATCCCTTTTTTATATATTGCGGAATGGTCTAATGCACAATCTGCATGAATATATTAATTAATTAATATTATCACCCGTTCCAATCATATATTAAGTAAATTATTGGACTTTTTATAATAATAATAATAATAATAATAACAATATGTTTATATTAAAAAAATAATTTTTTTTTATTTGAAAAGAGAGAGGATCAAAAAGTTTGAAAGTGGTGAATGGTCAATAATACATATTAGTTGTTAAAAAAAAATAAAATGGTCAGTCAAATATATACAATAAAAATAATAGTTCCCACTAAAAATACATTTTTTTTTACTTTCCATTATATTACACTACTTACCTTAAAAAGAAAAAGAATATCTAACCTGTTTGACCAAATATTAAAAACAAATTATTTTCAAAAGTACTTTTAAAAAGAATATTTTTTTTGGTGGAAAATAATTTATATTTGACTTGAATTTTATTAATATTAATTATTGTATTTGTAAAAATTATAATATTAAACGTGTTTGTATTATTTCTTCAATATTTTAAGTTAGTTGTATTTCGTTTCTTAAGAGTCGAATTGCGGAATTTTAATAAATATTTTTCAGCAAATTAATATGAGAAAGGTTCCAATATGTAATATTTTTCATAGGGTTATCGAACATCTAAATTTAGTTAAAATACTAAAATTTTTCTAATTTAATATAACTCTAAGATTGATTAAATTAACTCTTGTAAAACGAGATGTGATAAATAAAAAATAACAAAGGGAATGAATATTTAATTCTACTTTTCACAAAAATTGGGGTTCGTGTTTGGCGAGTCTCATGCAACTCCTAAAACCCAATAAATGTGAAAAGGAAAACTCAAAAATAGTATTAAAATTTAATAATTTTCACACGTATTATTTTATATTTATTTAAAGAATTTTATTAAATATACAAAAGGTATTTATTAAGAAACCAATAATAAAATAGTTTTGTTAATCCAATGGCAAAATAAACTTTTTAATTAAAATTTCATTTTTTTTAGTTGAGGTCTAAATTCAAATTGGAAAGATTGAAATCGAAGAAAAATCAAATCATATCCGATTTAATTAAATTTGATTTTATTATGATTATTTAAGAAATTGAAGATCTAAAATATCAAACTGAAATATGAAAATATCATATTGAACCAACCTATGAACACCTTAATATATTGAATAAGATCTGTTACAAGAATCATATATTATTCTTTCCGTCTCAATTATATGACATATATGTACCTTTTGATTTATTATATATATTTCCCATGATTTCTAAGATTCTTTGAAATTGTTCCTTTTTCCAAATGAAATGAAAAGAGATGTGAAATCAGATCAATTTCCGAAACACCTTCCTAGATATTCCTTCTAAAAACGTGACAAACAAATAATTTATCAACTATTTCGCGATGAGTCACGTCATTGTCGATGAGTTTCACCATTCAGGTTTTCGATTAGGAAGAGAAAACCATATAAATATTTATGATTTGTTTTAGACTATAACTTTGAAATATTATTTTTTATTTTCTTTATTAAAGACAAAATATATAATATATATAACCTGTTAACAACGTAGTTTATTTTCTTGTAGACGTAGTCTAAATTATCTGAATTATAATACGTATAACTTGTTAGTCAATGCTGACTTCTTTAGAAAATATATTTAAATATTTCAAAAGTCAAATAAATAGTACATAAGAGGCTCAACCAATTTGTACTAAATTCAATTAATGTACATCTTGTTAGCAATTTAAACTAATCGAATTTAATGTTAAAGTTTATTATAACATGTAATTTGAATGTTTTAAGTTATATTTAAATTTCACAACTCAGTGAAAATTATTAAAATTTTCTTAACTCTTATGTATTTTTACCACATGAGGAAATCATATATAGTTTGTTTATAAACAAGATATGAAAATATCTTTAAGGCGAGGCGCTGATATTGCATATCTCCACATAATTTTATAAAAATTCAATAGTAACTAGTTATTTTTTAATGTAATATTTTCTTATGATAAGAGTAATCTTTTCATATCGAGCATGAGATTTTTTTTGTAAAATTTAATACGATATAAGACTTTTTTTTTAACAAAATATACAATCTCTATGAGTCAAAGTCTTACATTTAAAAACATTTGAAAAATCTCAAGTCATGCTATTATTTAAAATGTGAAATCATAATTCTAAATTATATTTAAAATATTGATTTAAAATCATGATTTTATAAACCTACTAATTAGTAAGTTTGATGTAGTTTGTTCCTTTCACCCAATATTTCTGAAGAATTAATTAATTAAATTCTACAGTAAGATACCAAAAAAATGCTCATACTACATAGACAAACACAATATTTAATTAATCATATAAATTTATTAATTGCTAGTGCAATAAATCAATCAACTAACACTCCAATTCAAAATTTGAAAATTTTGGAATCAACTAATGGCCCATTTGGCCATGCGATATGATATCATGATATAGTATTATGATATGGAATTATAAGATGAAATTGAAGTTTTGTTTGGACATATGATATGGAAATTTTGTGTTGTATATTTTCTCATAAACATAAAAGTACCATAAGTTGTAAAATTATTAAAATAGCCCCAATTGTTTATTCAATCTTATCAAATAAAAAATTATATAATCGCATAATAAATTATTACAAAGGTATGTGTTCTACACTTAAGTAATTGTTTCCTCTAACTGTAATTTAGTAATATATTGTAGTGTACTAGTTTTTAATATAATAGAGTGTACTATTTTTTAAAAAATTGAACGTACAATTTCCTCAAGTTGAACTCGAGTTTCTCGATCATGTGACAGAGAAGACGAACCAACATTGTTACTTTGAGCCATTTGTTGGTCAATATCATCCACAACTATATTTTCATGTTTATAGGCCATAAATATTTCATCACTTTAACAATCGGGGTTGGTAAGTTAAAGTGGTTATATGTTGATGAGAATAATAAATTTTATGTCGGTGAGAATAATAAATTTTAAAAAGTAATGATGCGATTATAAATTTTATTTGCATATAAAATAAATATTTAGTAGATACAAATGTGGGATTATTTTAACAAAATATAAACTTATGGATCAATTTTTATATTAAAATATCTCAAATCATGATATAAAATCACCATGTAATTCCATATCATACTTTTTGAAGAATATAGAATCACATCTCATGATATGAAATCAGCGTGAAATCACATATCCAAACGCTGATTCCATATCGTGATATGATATGGCATGGTTAAACGCCTAATAAATAATATAAGAACTCCATCTATCTCAACAAATTAAAAATCACATATCCAAACACTGATTCCATATCGTAATATGATATCGCATGGCTAAACGCCTACTAAATAATATAAAAACTCCATCTATCTCTACCAATTAAAATCACATATCCAAATACTAATTCCATATCGTGATATGATATCGCATGGCTAAACGCCTACTAAATAACATAAGAACTCCATCTATCTCTACGAATTAAGAATAAATAAACTGTGAAATTATATCTAGTAACATAAATTAATAATAAATATACTGTGAATTCATTTCTAGTTGCACCTAGATGAAGCAACTACCATAGGATATTTAAAAGTATTGGTATATGTAAACGAGATAATTTGTCCCGATCTCATACGTGCTCCATTATTTACAAGACAATCATTAATCGCAACTCTCTTGAAAATCATAGGATTTATAAGTTTTGATGAAGCAAATTCACCACATGCAATGTGAATGCTACCACATTTTGACTCACATCCATTTACAATTTGTACTCTATATTGTGGAATGCCACCAATTGTACCTATTGCACCTTGAGATACTTGGATTCTTGATTTTGGGCATGTTGTCACCATTTTTTCAATATGACTTTCTTCAATAGCATTAACTTTCTTTTCTAGCCTCAATGCATCATTAGTTTGCATCACTACATACAATATTTCAAAAAAAAAATGTATATGAGTAACAAAAAATTAACTTCAAGATTTTTTATCGAACGTTTGTTCAAGACATATATAGTAAAAAGAGTAAGCATGCTTTTAAAACTAGGTTTCATTCATTGATGAGAAAAAGAAAAAACGTGAACAGGGATTGGATTGATGAGAAAATAGAATCCTAGGTCGCGAACAGTGATTCAGTTGATGATGAAGAGAGAGAATTCTTGATTTTTAAAACAGTCTTGTGATTAATTAACTTTTTCCATACTACTCAAATGCTTTGTAAACTCATTGTTTGTTTCTACGTATTGGAGATATAATACATGCATGTAAGTAGTTTAATTGAAATAACAAATTAAAATCTTAGATTTTCTAATTTTTCTTTTATTTCTATAGCAAAAAACAACGATAAAACACACACACAATAGATAATTTCTTAATATATGTTTATGTTTTAATGGACAGAGTTAACGATTATTAAAAAGGGGAAAACAAGAGGGGGAAAAAACAATTAAATAAAGAGAGCAAATATACCAGAGAATGAAACAAGCAAGAAAATCACATAAACCATGAAAATGCTCTTCATTGTCTTTTTTTAATTTGAAAATTGTATTCTTCAATAGTAAGAACAATTCATTAATTGAGGGTACTACGTATTATTATAATTTAATAGTACTGAATTTATAGTTTTCAATCACTTCCTATAAAAGGTAATTCTCATTTCTCTATGGAAACATTAATTATTATTCTTTTTAAAAAGGAAAACATTTAGTAGGTCAAAATATATTATAATATAAGGAAAAATGTACTCAAGTTTTAAGAAAATTGCATTGGGCACTTAATGAATGTTTTGTGCAAATAAAAATTGGTAATATTTTTAAGGGTAAACAGCCTTTTTAGTCTCTGTATTAAGGCTATATTCTTAAAAGTTATATGTTTTCTCAAGCAATAACTTAAAAATTACTTGAATTTCTCCTTTTAGCAGTGAACTCTCTGTTAACTTTTTCGGATCTGTTAATTGAAGGATTAAAATCACTCACTTGATATAATTGAAGGTTAATAGTGCTAAGTTAGATAACACAAGAACTAAAATAAGAAATTAGCCTTAATATATGGACTAAAAATGTTGTTTTCCCTATTTTTAAAAAATGGAAAAAGAATCGTCTCTATATATAGGTAAAAAAAATAATGATATTGTATAGTATGAGGAAATTTTAACTTGTTTATTACTAATAATGATGAAGAGGTACAATTAATCATCAAGAATCAAATATTTCGTGTTATTTGTGTTACCATAATTAATTGAGTGATATTTATGAAGTAAAAACGTACTATAATATTAAATAAATAATTATGATTAACTCATAGTTTTACATATTATTTATTTAATTTGAACTTAGGTATAAGCAGCTAAGGATGTCGATGCTACGATTAGAGAGATAATTTTATGAAGATCTATCGGTAAAGTTAATATGATTATTTAACGTTGTTAACCCATTGTGAAATTGAATTTTGTTGCTTACTCACATAAATTGACCATTGGTAATTGATGATTTTCATGTAATTAACAAAACAAAAACTTTAATCCTTTGAATCTATAAAAATATATATTTAACATAATCCATCGTTTACTTGTTAATATCTTCCATTGTTGAAAATGTGTGATTTATAATCTTGAAAATGAAACAAATTACTTGTTCCGTTGCATTCAAAAATATAATCAAGTATATACATATGTAATTTTTCAATAAAAACATTCATTTGGCATCCGAGTTAGCTTCACCCCAAGTGGAATATGTAATCTGATGGTGTAAATATTTCTTACAATCATGATAGTGTATATAACTTAAATTGTAACCTCGTTAGAGATGATATCATCCGTGATCACACTTATTACTCTTCTCCTCAACAAGAAAAGTAAACGATGAGAAGTCGTGATCATTGACAAGAAAATGCCTTACGTCAAACAAGTGAAAGAAGTCATTTTTCTCTTTTTTATAGATTCTACTTTTTTTTTTATTGCGCGACTTAAATTATTTTGTTTTTTAATTAATTTTTCTTCTTCCAAATTATGACTTCCACTTAGTTTGCTTTTTAATTCCATTATTATTACGCGTTGCGGTTAACTTGAAGCGCCATTTATTTGACCAAAAATGGACATTGAAATAATATTATTTTATATACTATCATAATAGTATTTCAAATTACTTGTAATGGAATTAAAGTCACATTGTATATATCTTTCACGTAATATAAGTAATAAAAAAACATTTTGAGAATTGCAAATGATCACATTTTCTACAAAAAAATAAAATAAAATAAATTAATTCGAGTATAAGGTCATTAAATTAACGTTAGGGCTTTAATTTTTTAAAGCCCTTCACTAATTTTGTGCTCCTATAAAGTCTCTCATACGTGAATCTCTCAGCATTATGTAAATTCTATTGTTGCAACGAGTCAGCACTATTTCAATATTATTATATCAACTTATCAAAACTCAGCGCAACAGTATTTTAATGTCATTTTATATCAATTTCTCAAATTCATTGAAAATTTTGCACTATTTTACCTTCTTCATAAGTTCTGTGTACATTTTATTTTTTTCAGATCTCATTTATAGAGTTACACTGAGTATATTATTATTAATCAATTAATTCGAGCCTTATTCGCCAGAAAATTTATACTACATATCTAGTTGAAAATTTTCTCATTATTTATAGGGAAAAAAATATTTTCTGTTCTTGTAGATTCCACCTGCTTCAATTACTTTGATATTTTTTTTATTTAAAAAAAAAGACGAATTATGAGTTATGACTTCCACTTTGTTGACCAAAATGGACAAT
>NC_028647.1:726258-753170 GCF_001406875.1 Solanum pennellii
TATTTAGTGGGAGATTTTGACTTTTGGTTATTGGAATTTAGGAGTGCAATTAAGTTTATAAAAAGTTCAACTTTCATGGAAACATATGTTACTTTTAAGAAAATATTAATGTCCACTTATCTATTTCTAATGGATCATTCTTTAATAAGGAGGGGTGATTAATGAAGTTAAGTTTTCAAATAAAGTAAATTAAAATTTAAAAAAAAATGTGGATTAATATGTAGTGAAATGGGAAGAAAAAATAGGCATTAAAATTGGTAAATGTGTATTATAGGAGAGAGATTGTAATGTATCTAAAAACTTATACTAAAATAAAAAAAAAGGGAATTATGTAATATTTAAAAAAAGTAGGGAAAATTAGAGAATATAAAAATTATAGTTGTGTATTTAAGTTATTTTTCCAAGAAAAATACCAAAAAGGATGGGAAAGAAATGCAATTGGAAGCCCATATAAATGCCTAACTTAAATGATGTATATATAGATTGTGTTAAGGTAAATTAAAAGGACAAAATAAAATAAATACAAAAAATATATATATAACTAAATTAGTTTGTAAAATAATTAAAATGTGTAACTTTGTATGGGTGTTTTTTTCTTTCGATATAATATAAATATTAAATAAAAATATTAATAATAATATGATATAATATCTATTATTTATTTAATTAGATATTGTATAAAAAATTATTTAGCATAGGAATAAAATATGTATATATATATGATAACACTAGACACCGAGTAGAAAAAAATCTTGTAATGAATTTGAGTCACATTGTATTTATCTTACACAAAATACAATACATAAAACATTTTGGAAATTAATCTGATCGATTTTTAAAGCTATATATCGAACTATATGAATCCATTTTGGTTTAAATTTTAGACATCTATAGAAAGAAAATCAAGTTCAATACACTTCTATTTTCAATCATTTTCTCTAAAAAATAAAAAAATTACTGTTAACTTTATCCCTCTAATTGTAATTGACCAATTTTTTCGTACCATTTTGAAATAAAAAATTTGGTCAATTTTTTCCTACTACGTGTTTAGAATCTTAAAAAACAACTACTCTTATTTAAAATATACATCATTAAATATATTTTAAGAGAATCGAAACTTACATGCATATTCCCTAATTATCATAATTTCTCCTATAAATACTCTTCACTTCCCATTCTCTCAAACACATTAAATTATTATCCATCTTTATAATAATTCACATTTCTAAAACCTTAGCCTATATAGATATTTTTTTTTTCCTCCTTTTTAATTTTCTTTGCGTGTAATATGGATTTGGGGCAATTAATGTTGAGAGAAACTCAAATAATAGATCACAATAATAAGGAAAAAAAGTATAGTAATTATAATTCTAGTGCTACTTCTTCAATTGCTTCACATGAAGATTTGAGGAGTAGAATTGAATCATTTCATATGCTAGAAAAGGCTAATATTTCTAAGACTGAATCTACCGAAAAGAAACTTTCATGGCTACGTTCACAGATTATTGGTGAAAATGTCGATTTCGAATCCCCTTTTGGGAAACGTAGGCTTACTTATGCTGATCATACTGCCTCTGGAAGATCCCTTCACTATATCGAAAACTATATCATCAATAACGTCCTTCCTTTCTATGGTATGTTCGTTTACCTTGGTAACTATGTACGTACGTACTCCTTCATCCTTAACCAGAAGGGAAAGATAACAACTATTATATCATTTTGTGCAGGTAATAGTCATACTAGTGATAGTCATGTGGGATACCAAACAACAAAATTAGTGCATGAAGCAGCTGCTTATGTGAAGAAATGCTTAGGTGGAGGAGATGAAGATGCAATTATATTTTGTGGTTCTGGTTCCACTGCTGCTATCAAAAGGCTACAAGAAGTTATGGGGATTTCAATCCCTTCTATACTAAGAGAAAAAGTACTCACAAAATGCTTTCGTAACGAAATGAAAGAGAGATGGGTGGTGTTTGTTGGACCTTATGAACATCACTCTAACATTCTTTCATGGAGACAGAGTTTAGCTGAAGTTGTGGAGATTGGATTGGACGAAAACGGGCTAGTAGATATGGAAGCATTGAGGGATCAGCTTGAGTTCTATAAGTCTACGAATAGACCATTGTTGGGTTCGTTCTCAGCTTGTAGTAATGTTACTGGGACTTATTCTGATACAAGAGCTATCGCTCGTCTACTTCATAAAAATGGAGCTTTTGCTTGCTTTGATTTCGCAGCAAGGTATGATAATAGAGTTAAGACTTCTATATACTCACAGTACTAAGAGCCTGTTTGCTGAGCTGGTCAAACTGACTTAAAAGCTTATTTGGCTGTTTGGCAATACTCAAAATAACTTATTTTAAGCCAAAAGTTAAAAGTTGGGGTAGGGGTGCTTTTTTTCCCATCTTATAAGCTGTTTTAAGTTGACCACATTTTTACCTTTTTGCCCTTAATATTTTTATACAATCTCCAAATTAACCACATAACCCTAACATCTCTTTCTTCTATTTTTCCCTTTTCACGTGTGGATGATAGACAATTACTATTACTAATGAATGGAAATAAAATAAATCTTAAATCTTTCAAGTGATCTATTCAAATTATATATTATTAAAATGTAAAATAAGTTGCACATATAACTTAAATAAAAATTTATATTCCTCTTATAAATAATTTGTGATAATAAAGAAATATGTGAATGATAAACAATTATTATTACCTATGGATGAAACTAAAATAAAATCTTAAATCGTTCTTTAATTTATTCAAATTATATATCTTTAAAATCTATAATAAGTTTATATTCCTCTTATAAATAATTTGTGATGAGAAAGAAATATGTGAATGATAGCAAAATATAATTATTTATGGCTGTAAAATATAAATTAATTAACTTTTATTATGTTAACAGCTTTTAAGGATATCTCAGACATTTCGATTTAAAAAGCTGTTTATTAGCAATTATTTGCCAAACACATCTACAACTTTTTTTTTAACTTCAGCATTTTTATCCAAACGCATAATTGCTTATTTTAAAAATAAGTTTCAGGACTTTCAAAAGTACTTTTTTAAAGCTGTTTTTATTAAGCCCATCCAAACGGACCCTAAGTATGTCACCAAAAGATGACTAATATATGGTGTTGTGTTGCAGTGGTCCATACGCGAAAATAGAGATGAGATCAGGTGAGATCGATGGATATGATGCTGTTTTTATTAGTCCTCATAAGTTTCTTGGAGGTCCAGGCACACCTGGAATTCTTGTAATGAACAAAGCACTCTATACATTGAGGACTTTACCTCCATCTACTTGTGGAGGTGGTACTGTTGATTTTGTCAACCCCTACAATGAAAAGGTAAAGAATTATGAATTTAAATTTTATATATTTTGTATTGGCCTTTTCATTCTTATAGATCTAGATGATGTCCTTTTCACCTTTATTTGTGTCAATTGTGAGTTTGCACAATTTGTCCAAAGAGGTTGATGGATGAATTTGACTGTCATTCATTAGTGACATAGGGTTTCTTGTCATTTTCCTTCTAGAAATATTTGGGATAGTTGATAAGTAGACTAATAAGTCAAACAAAGAATTTCAGACAGGCAAAATTCTTGTACTTGAAAAAAAAAATATTTCTTGATTTGACTTTTAGATTTAGTGGCACAATGGCATGACATTTCAACAACCAACTGCAAATTGAGTTGTAAGTGCATGCTCTCTTCTTCCATTACCAGTCTAGATATATTTAAAGGAAATACGTCATCAACATACACAGTATAGTCCCACAAGTGAACCCGGAGAAGAGAATGATATACGTGACCTTACCCTTATCTTTGCGAAACAGAGAGGTTGTTTCCAATAGACATAAACACATCATAGTTAAACAAAAAAATGGAGGAGAAATTAAGCTATAGTAGAGAAATTCAACTGCTTTTGTAAAGTTTCTATCTTTGTGTGTTGAAATTTTTTTTGTGCTTAGCTATCATGATAATTCTGAAGCTAAAAGTCTCTTATGATATGCAATAAAATAAACAGGACACACTCTATGTGGAGAATATTGAAGAAAGGGAAGATGCAGGAACACCACCAATTATTCAGAAAGTGAGAACAGCACTTGCATTTTGGGTGAAAGAGTTCATAAGTCATAAAGTAATTGAAAGAATGGAACACACTTACATTGAACTTGCACTACAAAGGCTTCTCCCAAATCCTAACATATGGATTTTAGGAAATGTAACAGCCAAGAGACAAGCTGTGCTTTCTTTTCTCATATATACTACAACTCACTCTTCGTCAAGTGATGGAAATGGCGGAGACAATGAACTTTACTTATGGAGAGAGACGGGGAACAAGAAAGATAAGCCACTTCACGGCCCTTTTGTTGCTAAGCTGCTTAATGACCTATTTGGTATTCAAGCTAGAGGAGGATGTGCTTGTGCAGGACCCTATGGGCATATCTTGCTCAAGGTTGATGAACCTCGTTCTCTAGCGTTCAAAGATGCAATTGAGATGGTGAGTGCCTCCAAATATGTTTTCTACACTCCAAAACATTATTTGGTAGTCTAACACGAGTTTTCTTTGTCTTAACAGGGCTATAGTGGAGTGAAGCCGGGATGGACAAGGGTCAGTTTCCCCTACTACATGTCCAAGGAAGAATTTGAGTTCATTCTAGCAGCATTAGAATTCATAGCCATTTATGGACAAAGGTTCCTTCCTATGTACCATTTCAACTGGAAGAGTGGTGCTTGGACTTTCAAGAAAAAAGCTTTCAAGGAGGCACTCATAGGAAGAGATCACAATTGCAATTTTTGTGGCTCACCAATGAAGGGGTTGAACCTAGGTTGCCACGACACTGAAGAGAACAACCATGTAGAAAGCCCCGCAAAAGAAGGTCTCATTTGCAAGTACGTAAAGTACCTTGAAACAGCCAAGCGCATTGCTAGCCTCCTTCCCAAATTCCCAGCTCAACGGTCCATACCTGAAGAAATAAACCCTAACCTAGTACCCTTCAGAGTCTGAAGATTGAAATCGCATCGCTGAGCTTATACTTTTGGAAAGAGAATGCTCGTTCTCACTCTCCAATATGATCATTTAGTTGTCTAATCTTTGGTTGGGCAAATACAAGGGTAATTACATGTAATAAACTAGAAGGATACGATGGCATGAGTATACTATACTTCAATATTTTCTTTCTTCATGTAATAAACTAGAAGGATACAATGGCACAAGTATACATTACTTCAATATTTTCTTTTTTTCATGTAATAAACTAGAAGGATATGATGGAATGACTAAACTATACTTCAATATTTTCTTTTTCCTTGTGATTGTTATGAAATTCATGTTTAATCGATTAGAAAAGGTATGTTCATTCTCATTGTAGGGAAAGATCATGCCATAGTCTAACATTTAGTTGGACAAACAAAAATAGGAAGAATATATATTAAACTAGGAAGAAGAGCCTGGGACTAACACTCTTTTTAGTATCTTTTGTATCTTCTTGATGCCTTAAATGAATCATCTTCATAAATATTTTTTTTAAAAAAAACTAGGAAGAAGAAATGATTTTGAAGATTTAGGTACCCCACAAGCAATTTACAAAGACATCAAACAGTTTTGCTCCTTAATTCCAATATAACATCATTTGTTTACAAAGATAAAGAATGAAAAAAAGAATTGGAGGAAGAGGGACCGAGGAAGAGGGCGAAAGACAGACAATAGAAGTGTCATAATGTATATGTACCGAGATACTTAATCACTAGTCTAATGTAAGAAAACAAAAATCAGCTAAAATGGCCAACAAATAATTAAGAACAGAGAAATTGAAGCCGAATAAGATGGTAGAAAATATATGATTTCAGACATTTAGATGACTGAGAACAAGAGAGACCTGCTGGCAGGAAGCTGACAAGAAGCACCCCTTTTACTTTCTTACTCCCTAGAACTGCATATACACTCTGGATATGGATTTTGGTAAAATGACTCTTCCAGTCTTGACCTTGCTCGACCTCTGACTCCCGGGGGAGCTCCAGCCCTTTTTCTTGGAGCACCTTGCCTATAAATTGCAATATGTGTAATGATTTAATTAGAAATCTGGAATTTATCAGTCATCAAGCAAACTTCAACATGGTTATAATTGTTGAAGGCTTCACAATTCCCTCGAAACAGTTTACAATTGATTGTCGTTTACTAATCACGTAAGTTTCTAGAAACAGGTTGAAAAGCCTTTAAATCAAGAATGTTTTTTTAAATGAGTAGTTGAATGTTTTTCTTTGGAAATAATTTGACAAGATTTCTACTTAAGATTTAGATTTCTGCTGCCTGAATCAGAATGAATTAATAAGTAATATGTACGGGAAAAAAATAGGCATGACAAAATGTGAAAGAATATTGTATCCAAACCAAAATCTTAAACAATAGGTAAATAATCTGAAATCATTTAAGGGTTCCGAAGATTTTTTTTTTTTTGACGACAAGGGAAACCCGCAGCCGCTACCCTTTTGGGTGCGCACAGGGTAAAACCCCGCTCCTAATGCAATAGCTCGCAAACCACATAGGAGAGGTAATTTAAGGGTTCTGAAAATTACTTATTTATTTTCGGATTTTCTTGTTTCTCTTTGTCTTTTTTTCTCTCGACTATATTTTAAGGATCTCACTAAGGTTCAACAGGTGAAAGAGTGGACCTGGGGTGAGATGTAAGTTCAAGAAAATAAGCAAGGGGGTTTGGAACAAAGAAAGTAAGCTCAACAGACTGGGAGATGATACATATCCAACATAAAATGGTTTGGTTCCTGCCAGTTATTATTCCTAGGGCTTATTGTCGCACCCAAGTAAGAAAAAACAGAGTTTAATAAGCTTTAAATGGAAACAATAACGTGAGCAAGTGCAGCCGGTAATGTGACTAGCCATTGCATATGTATATCACCTGTTCTTATGCAAATGCCTGACAAGATGTGAAAATGATGATCCATCAAGCTGACCAGCTTCCAGCTGATCAAATATTTCAACTAGGCCTTTCCTGAATGATTAGCAGATAATTATGTTGATATAAATATGTAGATGAAGAGGCCGCCGCCACAAAACATAATCTAAATTGCCCAATTTTAAATGTTCTAACGACTTCTATATGACTCTTCCCTAAGAGAATACTGAACTGTTTGCCAAACAGCAGAGGCCGATCCAGAATTTAAGTTTTATTGGTTCAATATTTAAGGTTTTCTCATTGAGCCCATTATTTGTTTAAAGTTAGGCATTCATTACTATTTGTTGCAATTTTCATAAATTTATGTTCTGTGTTGGAAGTACTGGGTTCATATAAACCCAGTATTAATACTCTACATCTGCTTCAGCCAAACAGCACTTCAGACATGCCAGTCATGGTGGGGCCAACTTTCATGTTATCACAGCACTTCCACATTTCTAGGTGAACCATTCAGCTATTTCTATCCCGTGTACTCGTAGCATCTTTGTGAAGCATTACAATATGAAGGATAGTAGATTTGTGTCCTAAATGAAGGCAATGGCAACACCTCAAAAGAAAATTACCAAGCTTAACTTAAAAAATCACTCTTCTAAAATTGATAAAATAAGCTAAAAATTTTACTTGTAAACCACACACTGAGAAACTTTATACCAACCAGAAGCAACTGCAAACAACAACATACCCACTGTAATCCCACAAGTGGCAAGTGGGGAGGGTAGGGTGTGCGCAGACCTTACCCCTACCTCCCCTCAAGGAAAATTAAAAAAAAAATAAGCAGGTCGAAAAAAGAATTAACGGGAATGAAGAAGTCATGGCAAAGGAGAAACAACTGCGAAATACTCATCAATTGCTTGAGTACCTGTCCGGAGTGATTGTTTTCCGGTGGCCTAAGAATCTGCGGTGCCCCTCAACTGCTCTTGCCATATTACCTGAGTGTGATGGAATGAAAACATCACTCTCTACAGAGATTAGATAATCGAGTGCTGCAGCTTGTGAGGCATGATTTGCAAACTCTCTCAGTTCTGGTGTTGCCAGCATTTCCTGCCAAAATTAGACATTTGGTTTGGTAGGTAAAAATGTGTGATTGTTGTGAAAGAAATTAACTCCAAGCTGCAAGATAGACAGAATGTTTAGGTGTAGGTACAAACCTTGAAAACAACATTTGGAAAGTAAGATTTGAGCTCTGAGAGACGAGTGTTACCACCATAAATTTCTCCAGCAGCAATATAAATAAATGTTGACGGAGGATAACCAAGAGCTTGAAGAAATAATCCGACCTCTTTTGGAGTGAGAGGGCAGAAACCACCAATTCTCTGTTCAGTTGAGTTTATAACCTTAATCTTCCAATGATTTGTCTTCTCTCTAGTCATGGATGAGTAACATTAGATATTATACAACATTATGGGTGTTGCTCTAAATATCATTGCAACAATAGAAGAAAGGTGAAAAGATCGAAGTTACTAGAAACCATGATATCAGAAGAAATTGGAGCAGTTCTTTAATAACAACAAGTTCCCAGGATAATCCCACGAGTGGGGTCTGGAGAGGTTAGAGTATATGCAGACCTTAACCCTACCTTGGCAAGAAGAGAGGTTGTTTTCGATAGACCCTCAGTTCAAAGAAAGCAAAAACACAACGTATATGAAGACTTCACAGTAACAACAGCAGGATAGTAAGAAAATAGAGGCACAAGAGACAAAAAATAGTAATCGAAAACTATGAATGAAAAATAAGGAAATAGTAGAATAATGAAAATTTCCTTGAATAAATACTAATACTACTAGTAGGAGAGACGAGACGCAAACTATTTACTACTAGCCTTCTACCCGAATCCTTGACCTCCACACCCTCCTATCAATGGTCAAGTCCTCGGTAAGCTGAAGGCTAGTTATGTCCTGCTTGATCACCTCTTCGCAATACTTCTTCAGCCTACCACTACATCTCTTCAGGCCCTCCAGTGTCAGCCTCTCACACCACACCTCCTTACTAGGACATCTGCGCATCTCCTCTTGACATGCCCGAACCATCTCAGCCTCACCTCCCGCCTCTTGTCCACCATGGAAGCCACTTCCACCTTGGCAAGAATAACTTCATTTATGACCATGTCTCTCTTAGGAAGCCCACACATCGATCTCAACATACTCATTTTACGCAGGTAAGTTCTACAGTTGTATGGGGGGTGAGTGTTGGCCTGTGGAGAACTCTCATGTTCAGAAGATGCAAGTGGCACCTTCTTATTACATAAAACACCAGATGCTTTAATGTCATAGATGACATCTTGACGTGCATAGTATAGTATGTACTTCAAGGTTCTGTGTATAAATAAATTGTACAGAAGAAGGGATTCTGAAGTTTCAGAACTAAATATCAGCCTGTATGTATAAACTTGTGATCAAAGAATTTTTGGCCATTCCTAAATAACCTACAGGCCATGAATGAGACGCAATACTTTTCACCAGGCTCAAAAAAATAAATAGACTGAAGGCGGATTCTCGCTCCTTTATGCAAATAATACAGCGAGCACAATGAGGACATATATAGCAAAATTATGAAAATATGATAGTGATGATGAGAGAAACCTCATCACCCGAAGTTCCTCTGCTTCTGCATCAGTAAGACCATATGTACAACCAGTAAAAGACAGCATGTCCTTCTCATATCTCAAGTGGAGTGCAACATATCTTTTTGCTCTGGTTCGCAGCTGCTCCACGAGCTTCTGTGGTATCATCATCATGTTAGTAACAAACCCCAAATAATGAGAAATTATAGCTCTACTTTGCAAATGAGATCCAAAACATCAAAAGGATGTAGATGAAATTGTACTGCAAAAACTGACATGGGAATCCTACACCTAATACATAATATATTTATTTCATAATTTGAATGCCATTCTTAAACATGGAAACTTGAACACCAGAAGATTATGTGAAATGCCATAGCCAGCTAAAAAGATTCAGTGTAGTGTGACAATCCAAAAAGGAAGCTCAAAACTCCATAAGTGTTTCTGGTGTTACTAGAATTACTAGTCCCACATTGTTATCATATTTGTCAGATGATGGTTCTAAGTTCTAACCTTTCCAAGTCTCTCAATAGGAGGAGAGAAGCGGAGAGCACTATACAGAGCACGGCATCTTAATCTCTGAATATCAAGAGGCAGTTCATTGTTCGCAAGGCGAGAATCAGATTTAGCAACATGAATGACCTGCAATAATGTGCAATAAGCTAACTTTCGATTTCAGACATATACTTTAGTAGACAAGGCAAGAGAAAAATGGGATCAAGTCTCATGAACAAAAGGAAATAGAAATAAAGCATCCCTTGTAATAACGGATTTTACTGATAATATCAACATCATAAACTGATAAAGTTAAACAAAATGATAAATTTAATCCCCTTCCAGATTTCATAGTTTTGGGAATGCTATCTCCAACATCTTAGAGTAGTTAACAAATCTTAGACTATCGAAAAGAAAGATCAATTTCGTGGCTAATAAATTTCAATGGTCAATTATACCTTCCATGACAAGGCTTCACCTGATTAATATTTGCAAGTTTTTGGTATTAATTCATTGATATGTTTGCACCAGCTTGAGCTGAGCATTGGAGTGATACAATACACTTCAAGCTTTTTAATTTGCTTTGTGCTAATAGTTAGTGAAGTTGTCCCTTATTCTCCATCAAATCGAACAACATAATGAAAGTTGCTTATCATATTACTTACAACTTTCATATATTTGGAGTAGATTCACGAATGGTCACTCGACTTTTATTTTATTGCACCAAAGTCACAAAACTATTTTTTGTAACAAAAAAATCACTCAAGCAGTTGGTTAGGTGAAACACCCACTAACGCAACTCTTTCTTGTTATCTTCAGTCTGACCCAACCTCAAGATGCCACTGTAGAAGAAGTTTGGAATGATCAAGGCTGAAACCTGAGCTTCAGAAGACCCCTTAATTATTGGCAGTATTCCACACCTCTCAATTTATTCAAGAGCCTTTACGCCTCTGAAGACACAGTACTGTATGCAAGTGGATAAACTAGAGATTCTCAGTCAAGTCAGCCTACAAAGAGTTTAATCATTCCAACAACCAGCTTAGTGGTTGGCCCAAGAAATTCATCTAGAAAGTCATAATTCCTCTCTGGTTGCAAGTTTCACCTCGCTCGTGGCCAGGAAAGAAGTCCTAAGTCGTAACTCATGAAAATCTTGCAAAAAAGGGCTTCCACCTATGCTCTAGACGTTATATGCGTGGAGAAGAAACAGAGACAATCAGCCATCTTTTCTCCATTGCAAGTTAACTGAACAACCTTGGAGGATTTTCCATAATTTAAAAGGAATCATGAGGGTGATGCCAAGAGATACACTTGTAGTGTTGGAACGAATACAACATTCACTCAAAATAGAAGGAAAGATGGAAGACTGTTCCTGCTTGCATTATGGAAAGAGAGAATCAAAGGTGTCCTGAAGACAACATTAGCTCCATCCAGAAACTGAAGATGAAGTATTTAGCCCTTATTTTATTTTTGGTGTAAACATGAATATATGGAAGATATAGAATACTTAGTTGATGGTCTAGGATCTCCGTAAGTAGTTTTAACTTTTAAGTTCAGAACATCTTCCTATATTACCTTTTTTAATTATGGATAGCTGCAGTTTTTATGTTGCACCAAATGGTTATACAAAAAAATTATTTAAAATATCAGACAACTTAGCTTAAGTATGACAAAAATTTAATAAACTATTTCGCGTAATCAGAAAATCACTGAAAGTATTACAGAAAGTCACTAAGCATTTTTTATTGTAACCAAAAAGTCAATTCAAATTTACCTATTTATCATATAAAATGTCTCTTTTGTATTCTCCTAATGAGTTTTTTGATATTTAGGCAAAGTTGAGAGACTTTTTTTTGCAAAAAAAATAGTTTAGTGACTTCCGTGATACTTAAATAAAGTTAAGTGATTTTCTTGTTACAGAAATAGTAGAGTAATTTGAGTGACCCTTCATAAAATTAACCCTCATATAAACATCAGAGGTTTTGTTGAGCAAATATTGTTTGAAAAGAGAAATGTTCTGAATGGGTAAGACCGCTATGCACACTATTAGGATGTTGTCCATACAGATATATAATAACTTCGCAAACGACACCATGTTCCACAGTCTTCTATTTATATATTAACAATTTCCATGGCAGTAAACAAGGGCAACAAGGTAGCAACAATTTTTTGATTTGGTGGCCATTGCAAGAGAGGGTTAAGACAATCTACCTTAAAAAAAAAAAAAAGGTGATAGGAAGAAGATTTTACATGCCTGATGCTCCTTCCACAATTGAGTCATTTCTTCATAGTAACCCACTCCTGACCATGACGTGAAGTGCTTCCTAGCTCGAGGTAAAGATTCTATTTCTTTAGGAAGCTCTTTAATAATCATGAGGTCTCCTCGTAATGCTTTAATGAAATGGTTCTCATCAAATATATCTGAAAATGTACTGTACATTAGCCCATTAGAACAAACTAGAGTAAGTATGTTTAGATAAAGTAAAAAAAAAAAGCAGTTGGTAGAGATCAAAGCACTCATCAGAAATGTTACAAGAAACAAGAGAAATATCAGAGTCTAAACTTGTAAAGAAATAGATCTTGGGCCTAACTCAACCTCAAAAGATAGCTCGTGAGTGGAGGATTGCCCAAATCCATAAAAGGAGACCAGACAGCTGGAGCATGGGCAATTTAATTTGGGGGCTCAACATCGAGTATGATGGGTCCTGCTATGGTACCATGTAAAGAAATGAATCTTGGACCTAACTCAACCTCAAAATCTAGCTCATGAGGAGGGGACTGCACAAGTCCATACAAGGAGACCACCATCTAAGCAATACATTACATATATAAACACATTTCTAAAAGAATGACAAGCCATGTGAAGTTGTAAGATATACAGTAAAGAAAAAAATATGACCTTGAATCTTGCCAGAATGAACGCTTGTCCAATTGAGGAATTACCAAAGTTGCATTCATCACATGTGCCACTGCCACCATGTCAGCTATCTGTAAGCAAAAAGAAGCAAAATGAAAAAATTAAGACTGAAGGGGAAAGTACTTCATTAACTTATAAATATGTGGATATATTTGCTTAAAGAAAGGGCATGACCAGAATGACATTTCAATAATGAGACGGGACTACATCCAACAACATAATGATTCATGAGTCAGCACTTCAGAAGTCATAGCATAATCATCTTACCAATGAAAAACAAAATTAGCAAAACTTATGGAACTTTGTCCCTTGGAGTGAGCGTGAATAAATGAAAATCAAAGATCAGTCCTTGTATGTTCGAACAACGCTGAGATACGAGGCATCCTATCCAAGGTTCGGCGCCCATCTTTGAAAACTTTATTTCCACCCATTATACAAGAAATTGGGGATTTCATAATGTCTACATCAACGTATATTGGGAATGCAACGGCTGAAGATACAAGAAGACCAAGGCTCAACGCAAGTCAACCCTCGGATGTGCAAATCCCAAATCCACGGGCAAATTCCTGTCCGTTTCATCCTTTTTCCACCCGTAAATCAGCTCATTAAAATAAAGTGACACCTATGCGTTTATTTCCTGTCTGATATTTTGCCTATCTTTGAAAAATCGAGTCTTAGATTTTCCTGGCAACATGTCAATTCCTTGCTAAGTGAAAATATTATTTGATCCAGTAACTTTAAAAGTGGATTAAGAGTTACATGAATATCTTATTCTATGATATGTTCAATTCGTAGATTAAGAGTAGATGAAATCTTATTTTTATGATATGTTTCAATTTAAAGTTAACTATTTTATTTTATTTTGAGAAAGAATTTGAAGTTAACTTAGTGACCTATAGAATTTGGTATGACTGATAGCTTTGGTTTGAGGAAACTAATTCTTCTAGTTAGCATAATACTCATTTTGATTTAAACGTATGATAAGTTCCAGGTTTCTAATTTGACACATATGAATCAAATATATGTATGGTGCATGATTTCATTATCTAAATATAGAGTTAAAACTCAAAAATGGTCAAAAAATGGAGTTCTTATTCAAATTTTTATTATCATAATTTCAAAGCATTGTATGACATTAAATTAAGTCAATCATTTTTTGCATTTGCTTAAAGCTCAATACATGTCTTTTGAGTCAGCCTCAAACAGTGTGAAAATGGAAGCTAAATCTGTCCAGAGGCCGAAATTACATCAGCAGGAGCAGAAAAAATGGGGTAGGGGCAGTAATATTTCATAGAGACAATAATTCTTTGAGGCTAAGCCTGAAGATCATCTGGTAGTAGCAAAGATTGGGTCTCAGGAGCCCAATTTAAATTTCTCTTATTTCTTGATTTCATTGTATTGTATACTAACATTCATTCTAACTTGGATGAATCCCCCTTGAGTTCATTGTTTTATTTTTGGTTCCTTGTAATTTTATTTGTCTTAAATACTGAAGTTTTAAATTAACATAGATTGCCTTGAGAGTTTTAAAAGAGTTTTTCTTTTCAAACAGTCCAAAAGAGCTTTTCTTTTCAACAAAATGCCAAAAATACTTTTTCCTTTCACTTATTAAAAAATTTAAGAAATTCTTCAATCAATTAAGTTAGTCAAATAATTGTTTAGTTAATCAGCAGATAACCATGTGTTAAGCGGACATTTCAAGTGCTTAGAACCTTCTCAAAATGTTAATAGGAACACTTATCTTTGAAATTTTGAAAAGATTTTTCTGTTAGAATCTTTTTAATAAAAATTAAAGGTTTTCATAATTGCCTTGCAAAATTAAGTGGCAACTCTGTTTTCAAAATAACTATTCTTTTTTTTTGTTGTTGCCAAGTTAGGCTTTTGAGGATTTGAAGTAAACTTACAAAATTAACATGTAAGTTTCTGTGATGCCACAGAAACTGGAATGTTTATTTAATTTTCCATGAAGAGAAAAGGAGATCAAGCTAATAAAATTGGGCGAGGTCAACCTTAACCAATAGACATGGTCCAGATCTGCCATTTCTCTCCAAGACTATGCCAACTTACAATCATAATTCATCGTCTTCTTGCTGGGAACAACGTTTTCTGGTCTTATAGAAATCTAATTCCCATTCATATGACATGTTATGATTATTTTATGTGATAAAAAGTATAAATGAGAAAAGTGTTTTTCTGTATGCCAAATATGTCTCAAATTTAAAGAATCATCAAATTGCTAGTGCATCATTTAGTTATTTCCTTGCAGCAACACAACTTCGTATGAGACTGCTTTTTCTGTTAACTTCCCCCCACCCCCTTTATCTATGAATGCTATTTTTTTACAGACTTCATTCCGAACAGCGTATAAACTTAAAGGCCCACTTTAATTTGTCTTACTTTAATATCTATTTCAAAGCTGAAGGTTTTAAAATGGCTCATCTTCAATCAAGTTAACTTGTTGAATGATACCCTAGGAATATACAAGTAGAAGTGCATACAAGTTACTACATGCCCACTAGCATTTACATGTTTAAGCTGATCCACACTTTTAGCTCGTCTAACCGTAGCACGAAAGCAATTTCTTTGAATTATTATGGATTAAAAACAAGAATGATTATGTAACATACACACAGAAAATGGAAATTAGAAATCTAAGGAAAGATCAAACTTACACCCGTCCTCATTTGATTTAATCCACCATTACTTTTTACAGTCAAGTAGCGATTCCATCCTAGAGCAGCTGGACAAGAAGGATAAATTCTGCATAAGACTATCTGCTTAAAAGTTACAGCATACAAAAGGTTCATATTGTGCATGAGTTGGTACATGTTAAAGAGATTGCAATTGATAGAAAACAGCAAAGGCGTGATCTTTTATTTATTTTTATGACTGAAATACGCTGTTTCAGCTTTAAACAAACACAGGCATGAACTGATAGAACACATAAGAAACGACATACAGAAAACTGTCCCCACACCCTATAAAAAGAATCTGAAAAATGAGATCTTGAGATAATCAAGTATTTCCCTTTTACAAAATTCAGAAAAAATTAGTGCTCCCAAAAGGCAATGGAGATACCTTTTTTCCATATTAACTAGCAGGAAGCAAAAGAAGCACAAGTTATAGTAGTAGAGTTTAACCTTTGTATTTTGCAGTTGGCTTAATGCATGGATGTAAACCATGGCTCTTTGAAGCTTCCCAAACAGAATTATCTTCATTCTGCAAAAGTCAAAAGAAGACGTTCTCACTAACACAAGTCATCTCATGGTGCTCAACCTACTCCATTAACAACTAGGCCAACGGGAGTAGCAAGCTAGAGCCGAGGGGTTCATCCGAACCTACGACAAAAAACTACACTATTTCTACATTGTTAAAGTAATATTTCACATATACGTGTACTTTTTATATTTCGAACCCTTTTCTTGAAAATCCTAACTCCGCCACCAACTAGGCCACCCCTTGATGCAATAAAAAGCAAAATTTCAGAAAATTACGACATATCCAGAAACTCTCTAGCCCAAATTACAAAAGATCAGCTCAAACCACAAAAATCACAAACACCCATCAATAAACTAAGCAATATAAGCAAAACAAAACAGCAGAATCACCATAAAAATAAAAACTTTAAGCAATTTCAAGAAATAAATAAATAAGTAAATAACAACCTCATCGAATTCAGGCTCTTCCTTCTTCTCCGATGTCAAGACAAGCTTTTGTTCATCTTCTACGATATCCTTAGTGTAATAAAAGAATACGAACATTGACAAAACAAAAAAGAGGAAAATGTAGAGAGTAATTGAG
This sequence comes from Solanum pennellii, assembly GCF_001406875.1. Taxonomy (NCBI): domain Eukaryota; kingdom Viridiplantae; phylum Streptophyta; class Magnoliopsida; order Solanales; family Solanaceae; genus Solanum; species Solanum pennellii. Next base: position 743,004 of record NC_028647.1, read on the forward strand.
AAATTGGATGTTCTCCTTGTCGTCCTGTACTGAGTATGGCCTCTGTTCCCCATTTCTTATACAAAATTTCACACTCCTCGACTCATCAATGGCTACAAAATTATACAATTTTCGATGCTTCAGAGTTCAGAGAGTCGAATTTTGGGAGAATTTGTTGACTTGATTTGGGTTACAGCACAGATTCATAGTTGGAAAATGGCATTTTACGTCCCCTAGATTTGTAGATAGTTCATCTCAGTTCTAATTTTTGTGTTATTGACACTTATGCCCTTATTTTGTACTCGTTGACGTTGAGTATCGATTTATTTGTCTCATTTCATTTTTTTATCGGTTTAAAAAGGGCGTGTGTTTTCATTTTTAGTGACTCTCTAATTCTAATGAAAACATGAATTTTTAAAGATCACAAGATTAAAGGTATTTTGTGAGGCATAAGTTATATATTTTTGTGTTATTATAAACCTCAAATTATGCCCTCACGTGACTTCAATCTCTAAAGAAGACATAAGGTCAATTGCTAAGAACTTGTTTGAACAGTCTTATTTTAGGAGTTTTAAATATTAAAAAAATAATTTAAAAAGCCTTGAATTATAAGTTAAAATCAATAAAAAGAGTCAAAAATATATTTAAACAACGTGAAATGAATAAAAATATACTTAGTTGATAGTTTGATCCATAAATATCTTTGTTGAAAATAATTTAATCTAAAAATACACTTATTATTACGTTATGGAACAATTGAGCTTATTGTTTGACTGATTATTCAGAGCCAGCAATTGACTGTCGAATCAACTAGAAAAAGATCGCTTCGGGGTGACTTTGGTGTGAAATTCTAAAATTCATAGTTTATCTCTGATGAAGCCTTTGAAAATTGTCGTTGTATCCCGCATATAACTTTATGAAAATATACAATAATTTCATTGTACATGTCAACTTAATTTAGTTGGCTATATATACCGTATCTATTTGCTCAATTTAGTTATACTATTTGTCACGTGGAGAGTCTTATGTGAGACAGCATCAAAATTCTCCGATTTAATAGAGTCAGCAAGATCCAAGTGACCAGAGTGATCAACTTAAGGGGAAGTTTCGCAAGTTTGTGAAGACAGATTCTCGTCACTCAGTTTTCAATTGATTGCGAGTTATTGAGCGAGCTTAGTCAACCCAATTTTGTTACATTGTATTTATATATGTAACCAACTAAGAGAATAGAAAAGATATTGAATTTGCATGTTACCTTCTTCTCCAAAGTTCTTCCATTTCTACAAATTTATCGTGCTATGGAGCTATTATCAAGCTTTCCCATTTTCTGTTATTCCTGTTATTAGCTTAGCTTGTATTTCAATTTAGCTACCAATATAATCAAATATCGCTCATGAAGTAGCGATTTTGTCCGCTTGAAAAAGTAATATCGCTGCAATAGCTTCCCATTTTCTGTTATTCCTGTTATTAGCTTAGCTTGTATTTCAATTTAGCTACCAATATAATCAAAAATCGTCCCGAATAATAAATATGGATGTGATATTGTGAATACTAGATAATAGAAAAAGGAAACATATTATAGAACATAATACAATGTCTATAGATACCTTTTCTGGACTTCTGTAATAATATATAGTGGTGAATATTCAGTATTGATATAGGCAAGGCATATAACATCTAGCAATAAAAAGTCTTGGCCAAACCAATGTCACCTTGTAAACCTTAATACTAATCTTCCTCTTTGATAATTCATCACCAATTCCAAAAGATATAAACATGGCCATCTTACAAACTTTTTTAAACAACTTGTTTAATAAATCCTTGAAACTCATGTTCCTTCTGGTAAAATGGTAGCTATTGAGAAATACCCTTCTGGACTGCAAGTATTCATAATCTCCATTGATTAATCTAAAGCTTTCACTCTTCACAAAATCACAAGGAAAAAATGGAGAGACTCTTGTACTATGAATTGAATTGCAAGTGCTCATCCAATTAGCCATAGTGTTCATGCATATATAGGAGTACACTCTCTGTGTATGTTGTATTTATAGTTTGCATATAAGTAAATGCAATCAACATCATGTGAGAGAGTTTCCTGAGTAGTTCAACTAATGTAGTTGTTGTATACTATGTTTGGTAGCTTTTGTTGCACCCATTAAATTTCTACCAATAACTAAGAGTTTAGACTAATGAATAACCACTTACTATATTGAACTTATATTCATCAAGTAAAAAGGGTACTCTATATTGTATCAGGTTATCAAAATAGGTAAAGAAACTGAGGGTGTTCATAACATTTAGCAAAATCCTAGCTCTTTTCATCATGATGCAGGCTTCCCATCGCGAATTTCATATTACACGTAAGAGTCACAGATTTCAAAGAAAGAGCTGATATCATAGGTCTAGAGCCAATGGTAAGAAGTAAATGTGCCCTTAAAACATATGTTGCATATCACCAACAAAACAAAGGCCAGGCAATATGAGAAAGAAACTGAACTGAGTCATAGGTCTAGAGCCAATGGTAAGAAGTAAATGTGCCCTTAAAATATATGTTGCTTATCACCAACAAAACAAAGGCCAGGCAATATGAGAAAGAAACTGAACTGAGTCATTTCAATGATGCAACTCACATCAAATGCAACTGATATAATTCTTTATTTCAAAATTCAAAACGACATACAGTTTACTTCAATGTCTTTTGGTTGATAAAACCATGATTGATCAAGAATAACAAAGGTCAGTGATGACCACCACCACCACCATCTACACCTTCCTTTTTCTTTTGTGAAGCAGCTCTCAATTGGCGCTGCTCCTCTTTGTAGATTCGGTTCCTACGTTGATACTGCAGTAAAGGAAACAACAACCCTGTAACTAAAGAGTACAATGAGAAGTACCAAATGATTTATGAATATATTTGAGCCATCATTTTCTAAATGTTTTTGAGCTATAGAATTCCAAAGAATTTTACCACATCAAAAATGACAACATGGATTGAATCAGTCGGTCATTGACAGCTCAAAAGGAGGGGAAGTGAAGAGGGAATGACCATACATCCATTTTTTTAACAAGTAGGAGACATCGACAGTAGCCACGTAAAAGAGTTCTATAGTCTGTCCCAGAAAACTAATGAGCTTAAGGGCACCGGTACACCACATGAGCACTACTAATTCATGCACCTCAAGTCTTCAATATCTCTTAATCTTCAGTTGATACATACATCAAAGTGTCTTATAGGGCGGCCAATTTGGGCTTATTTGTGGTTAAATCAAGAAGGAAATCAATCAAATTTAATGAGTTCTAATCAATCAAAAAGCATTGTCCTGAACATGACCAATAACAATAACATAAGCAGAACAAGTAGGATAGTATATTAGTAGTCTATGAATCTAAGTAGAATAAAGAGGTGCAAAGGATCCAACAAGCTTGATCTACAAATAGTGGAACTGTGAAAGACTGAAAAGTGAAAACCAGAGTACCATACGGAGTTTGAAATGTCAGTAGATTAGTAGTCCAACAATAGGTAGAGCACTAAAGTGTCCCAATAAGATGAAAAGAAGAGGATAGGAAGCACAGACACAATACCTAATTTAACATATTGAAGTCAGAAGACACACACACCCTGGAAAATGTCTGCCATAGATGTTAAAGTTTATTCGTTCAACGGACAAGGACTATTCTTGGATATCAATGGAACTTTGCTCCAAATTCAACCTAATTTGAAGGAACATAGACACTAGAGAGACAGCAATGCTCCACATTTTCACCAAATATAATTTCACAAAATGTTACCACATGCAAGTATATGTCCATATACGTGGAGCATTTTCTAATTGCATCATCTGATTTTAAATGGAATACATTAGTCCCTAAAACATTATAACTAGTCAAAAGAAGAGGTTTCTACAAAATTCATGCCTCTATATGACAAAGAAAAGAGCAGAGGAGGATTTTATAAACAGGGAGGAAAGATGTCGCTTTCAGTTGAGCAGAGAGAAGTATTGCTCATTGAGTCAATGATTAAGATGAACAGAGGATGATTGTATAAACAGGGACGAAAGACATCACTTTCAGTTGAGCAGAGAGAAATACTGCTCATTGAGATTATTAAGTACTTCCCATCACTTTCTTTTCTTTTTCTTTCTTTTGGGGGTAGAAATAAATGTCAAAGTTTTTCTACATACAAATATCTGATTTCGCAAAGGTCAGGGATTAGCAAATCCTGACTTTGAGAACAGAGATCATAATTTATTTGGCACCATCACAGTAGAAGGTACCTTTCTCACTCAACTAATGCCATTAAGTCTAAGAAAACATAGTTTCCTTGATGTAGGTAATTTCTTGCAGTAGCTAAACTTGGAAAAGGCTTCCACCATTTACTTCACTCATTAACATATTAGAATAATTAAGCATGTATTAATACAAGTAGTATATGAGCTACAAACTGAAATGTGTACTCTCAACATGGAAATGAAGTTTGCTACTTCGCTGGGTGAGATCTACAAACAGCTATTGAAGCTTCTTCCCTATTACTTCACCTGTCACCAATTTCTAATCTAATTTCTACATCAAGTAATGAGGTTTATACATCTCGTCAGGACCATAAAACACCTAGCCACAAGCCCCCAACTTATGAGAAAGATCTCGGCTGTAGCTTGAGGCACTCCCAAGAGAAAATAATAACGCTTCTCAGAAGAGTAGATAGTAATGCTGATAGTGACAAGGAGATCAATTAATGAAAGAGCCAAAATCAAATAACAGGAAAGATAGCTGTATAAATCAAGATTAGTCTCTTTTTGAGACTCCATAAAAAAAATTAGCTGATGTAATGTTTTCTACAGATTTAGGACGAGACAATGCACACAAGGTGCTTAACTACAGATGTTCCAGTTCAGTCCTTGTAAATCGACTACTCCCATTTCCTACTTATAGCAATGCCTTTGCTTTCATGGCTTCTCTAACAAATCACTTGAGAGACCCTAAATTTTTATTTTTATTTTCGATAAAAGTGAGAGACCCTAAATAAGACGGATCAAAGAGGTATCTCCAGGTATAACTTTTTTATCAAAAAAGAAAAGAGAAGTCCAGGTATAACTCTAAAATAGACAAAGGGTGGAAATCCACATCTGTTTTACAAAGAATGAGAAAATATCTGTAATCTAACGAACTTAAAAGGTCTTTTGAGACGACTTCCCTCCATTAATTTAGGTCTGTCTCGGCTTATTTTAAGACCCTCAATCAGCAAAATATATCATTTATAGATCTCTTATCACATGACAAGGCTTCAGAGCACCTACTTAAATTTAAGTCCTCCTCAGCTGCTTAGCCGCATAATGTGTTTGATATGATCCAAATAATGAAAAGATCTAGCAGATATATAATGTGGCATGCTGGTGAGCCAAATTTTGTCATCGCCAGTAACCTTGAATTTCCCCCAAATGATAGAGCTTAAAGGGAACCATAACTAGTTCAAAGTAACAGCTGTACTGATATAAACCAAGTACGAATCAATTGGCATTTGGACATGATTTGGGTAAAATTTGAAATGGAAAGAAGAGAAAGTTGAAATTGAAAAAGGATATTTGGATGTTAAAGTAGTGTTTGGAGATGAAATTCACTTGGAATAAAGTTGACGACTTGTAAGTGAACCATTATATTACTCAATAAACTCTCCTCAAACTTTGAATTCTCTATTTTCAAGTTTGAAATAATGAACCAGACTGATAAACAGGCATTTATTTGAAATAATATTTAAACATTTGAAATGATATCCATGCACACTTGTTAAGCCTGCCATGATGTTTGGCGACTAGACATCAGCCATATGCATATTTGGTCAATTTTTCGATAGCTTGACTTACAAATACCACTTTCTCCATTTCCCTGTATGATTCATCAGATGTATTTTCCTTGACATTAAATCATAATATTTTTAAATATCTATATTCCTTGGTATTCCAAGAAAGAGTGCAGTACAAGTATAAATGGAATACTATATATGGAGGTCCTCCCCTATACATGGCCAAGCGATCTCATCAATCTTTTCTTATTTTATGTCTGTGTACTACTTGAACTATCTTTCTGATGTGTTGCTTCTAATCTTGTACGATCTTGCTGACTGCATATCCATCTTAACATCACATTTCTATGTTACTTGTTTTATTAATATGATGAAACTTAGAGGACCAATATTCACTACCATAATATAAATTGCTATTCTCACAGCCATTCCAAAGAAGTTTCCTTTGACTTATTAAGTGTCTTTCTATCACATAGTAATCATGCAGCACCTCCTCCACTTCAACCATCCTATTTTCATTATATATGCTATATCTCCATCTATCACGTCATTCTCATGTAAGTCTAGACTCAGATAACTAAATTGTTTGCATTTAGGAAATATAATCTCGCCCAATCCCACTTTACTTTTGTTCTTCTTATGAGGGCAAAACTTACAGTTTTTTCAGCATGTATACTATTTTATTTCTACAAACCTTACAATCCATATTGTTTCTCTGTAGTTTCAGCCACTCATTAACAAGTTGCTTGCTTCGTCAATTAATAAATGCCATCATCAATAACTACAGTGCAAATCACCTCCTACAGTTCCACACATATATCTGATGTTGGATGAAAAATGAAAAAAAATCCATACTTCGAGGGAATTCAAATCTGAGAAGCTTTTATTCGAACCAATTCAGCTTATAAAGTATCAAATCTCTAAAAACCCTAAATACAGCTGAGGACAAATTGCCTAATGGAACTGCTGAGTTGTTTAAATCTTCAGGATAAGGACGATTGTTAAGCAAAGGTGAAAATACCAAAGAGATCGGAATCTAATGGGAAAAAAAAAATCGAAATGTACCTCTTTGGAATGATGAAGACACTCGAAGTAGTCTTCTCTAAGAAGTACACAGTCCTTGGGCTCCCTGCATCGAGACATACACTCACTGAAATCCATCCAGAAATCATAGCATCGTCCTTTATTCCCTGTAATTCCCCATCCAGACGCCATTGGAGTAAACTCTTTCTTCTTCCTCTGCTATGGAAATTGGTGAATTGCGATCAGAATCGGATGTTAAGGGCTATAGCGGATCGATCCACATTTGGGCCAAGACCCAACAATATCTTCTGTAAATTCAGGCCCAAATGTTTGTTTTTCACTCGTCTTGACCGATCCGTTAAAAATAAGAAAAACTTTCACATATAGCAACTTAAAAATAATTAATTACTCTATATAGCTATAATTTAATAATTACAATTTGTAGCTACATGTTATATGGAGGAGAGAGGCGATCGAGACTGGGAGAGAATGGAGAGAGGCGAGAGAGGGGGAAAAGAGTGGGAGAAAGGTGAATTGTATATGTATTATACATGTGTATTTGTATATATGTCAAGGGAGAGTTGGAGAGGGAGGAGAGAGGCGAGCGAAATTGGGAGAGGTATGAGAGAGGCGAGCGAAATTGGAAGAGTGAGGAGAGACGCGAGCGAAACTGGGAAAGGGCAGAGAGTGAGAGAGAGGTGAATTATATATGTATATAACTGTATATTATACATATGCATTTGTATATAGAGCAAGTGAGATTGGAAAAAAGGAAAAAGAAAGGTGAGCGAGATTGGGAGAGGGTACTTGATTCAAAATCACTCTTTAATGTGTAATGTAAAATAATGGTACTTCTAAAATATTAGACTATTATCTAAAGTAGTAACATAACATTAAAATTCATTCATATTTTATCAAATACAAGCCCCACATTTCTAGGGTGGGGCTCTTGAAATCTCCTTATTATCTCTTCAATATTACAAATTACAAAATAACAATATACTTCATACACTAGTAGAATTTAACAAAAATGCTTGAATTTTCCTCTCATAAATGTAATTATCCTCAGATGAAGCATCAGCAGAGTAAATCATTGCACCATTAACATGAAATCCATTAGTTTCCAATAATTTCAAAGCATCAAAAAATGCATCACCTTGAATTCCTCTTCCATCCACTTCATAGCTAGGAATTACTTTCTCTTTATTAAATTGTTCACTTCTTAGAACAAAAGCCTTCAAATAACCTCTTGGTGTACTAACTTTATCTGTATAAAATTGATGATTTACATAGTCAATTGATTCTCCATAGTTGTTGTATAACTCTATGTATGGTAAAATTGTTCTATAATATGGTGCAATTGTTGCTATAGATATAACACTTTGGTTCTTTAAGAGAGTTATTAATTCTCCTATGCAATAAGAGAAACTTTCATTGTGTTTTGGGAATCTCTCATAGTCAATGTCAATTCCATCAAGGTTATATGTGTTGACAATTGATTTGAGGGAAGTGAATGCATTTGATATCCATTGTTGAGTGTCAATAGGCTTGTACCTGTTTAGAACATAATATAATCGAGAATGTGTTTGAGTTAGTTGATTAAAAATAGTTGATAAGCATCAAGTACTCAGAAATATTATTTTTTTTCTAATGACAAAAATAGTATCTAAGTAGATTTAGGGTTTATCATACGCCTAGATAAGCTATGAGGTACACATAAGCAGGAGCACAGGCAGCATCAGAAAATATTACTATTTATACATGATTAAAATTATTTTTTAGATATGTATAATAGATGTTGAACCGTCTTTCATTAGTTCGTGTGTTTCCTTCTCAGATTTTGAACCCTTTATTAAAAATCTTGGTTCCGCACTGCTTATAAGTTAGTCTGAACAACGCATAAAATTCGTCAAAATGTGTTTTTAATAAGATGAGATGGCAACGTAATTCAACAATACCAGATAAGGACTTTTGAACCAATACTCCAACCAGAAAGGCTAGCCAAGACTTTGACATTAGGGTATTTGGATTTAATTGATGCAACTGAGTTTGGGGTTAATGTTGATGCCCAATATGGTGAGAATTTGCCATTTTGTGGGTTCCCTAGAGAGTCAGCATCAATAGCAAAACTAAGAATGAAATGAAAGTCAATTCCTTCATCAATTGGAACATCATCAAATGTTATTGGTTTGCCTGTTGCTCCAATATACTCCATCATTACCTTCCCATCTGAAAAATAAAAATAAAATTGGGACATAAGCTAATATATATGAAAAGAATTTTTATATTATCAGGTTAATTGTTTAAAAGATGAAAACAATGTTTTTAATAACAGGTGAATGAATAATGCGCAAAAACTTGTCTTGACAGGAAAATAAAAGAAGAAATCTGACTTAGGAGGAGCTCGCGCCTGAATAACTAGTTGGTGAAGCCCAAAAATATATGTTTATTATATATTACATATATTTAATTAGTGATCATTAGGTAGCATATGTTATTTTTTGTTTAAGCATATATAAAGAAGCATAAAACTCAGAATAAAAAAATACAAAAATTATCCATTAATATGAGTTGTAAGTTAATAAAATAATTTTGAGGTAAAAGGAGTACAAAAAATTATCCTAGAACACCAAATCCAGCATATAATCTCTTTTATTTTTGTGTATTTGACATAATTTTAGCTTGAGAAAAAAATACAAAATTAAAGAAGAAAAAAGCAATCTATGACTTACCACAAAATTGTCGAATTCTTAATAATAAAGCAAAGAGGTGAAGGAAAATGAAGATAATTTTAGCCATAATTGTCTTGGTTCATTCATTAAAAAAAAAAATTAAGATATTATAGATTTCTAAACTAAAATTAATAATAAAAACGGAAAAAGGCCTAAAATACCCTTGAAGTATTGAAAATGGTACAAAATTACCCTCCATCCACCTATTGGCTCCAAAATGCCCTTTTCATCCACCTATTGGCTCCAAAATACCCTTATCATCCACCTTTAGGTTTAAAATTGACCACTTTTTTAATTGTTTTAAAATTAAACTCTTTAAATATTTTTTAAAATATTTGGCGTTCAACTATTGATTATAATTTTAATTTATTAATATAATTTATAAACCAACCCACTACCCACTCATTATTAACTAAATCTCACTCAATTAATAATCCAATTATAATATCAAAATCGTCATAAACACTACTAAAACACGATGAAATTATAGATTCCTGAAAAGACATCCAAAATTATTTGAGTCCGAATCGAAACCCCAATTAAATTTAGGTTGAGCCGCTTATTTAGGAGGACACTTTCTTTCAAAATTGAATTAGAAATTTATGATTAAAGGTAAACAAGTAATACATCCCGTAT
>NC_028647.1:753255-771977 GCF_001406875.1 Solanum pennellii
ATGAAGTAACATCACATAATTGAGACANAAGATGAACATAGTCAGACTTTTAAGTTTATCGGTGATTTTTATTTAGCCACTTGAATGTATGATAATTTACTTCTATAATTTTTAAAAACACTCAATTGGCAGTAGCTTACATTAATAATGTGATGGATTTATTAAGAGGAATTTAATTAGTAATGGGTGGGTAATGAATTGATTTATAAATTATACAAATAAGTTAAATTATAACAAATAGTTGATAAATTGTACAAATAAGTTAAATTATAACAAATAGTTAAGCACCACGTATTTTAAAAAATATTTAAATAGTTTAAATATAAAACCGTTAAATAAGTGGTCAATTTTGAACCAAAAGGTGGATGACAAGGGTATTTTGGACCCAATAGGTGGGTGGGAAGGGTATTTTGGAGCCAATAGGTGGATGGAGGGTAATTTTGTACCATTTTCAATACTTTAATGGTATTTTAGACCCTTTTCCGTAATAAAAATAAAAGCCGGCAAAGATCTTTCTACATATTTTAAATTTTTATTGCCAAAAAAATTAAAATAGTTTAAGGCTAAAAAATTTTCTTGTTACAAGGCAACTATGTTAATTGCCGGTTTTGGAAATCACAAGAAATGGTAAAATGGTTTACTTGATTATCAAGTTTAATGTTTATAATTAATATAAGATTTAACAACAAAGCAACACCATAGCATTAGTTGTTTGCCTTTTAGCTTACGTTTAAATATGCGATATAAAATAATAATTATATATATATGAAATTGCATCGAAATATATATATATATACATCGATGCACTACTAGGCCACATCCTTGAATCCTTTGTTGTATCCACATGCACATGCACATGTAATTCATAACAACAGAGTTGACCTTCCTTCATAACAAAGGTTCCCATCAAACATCTAACGAAGGTTCCTATCATATATATTTGAAATATTCTTTCTTTATTCTCCTTAGCTAGAAGAATATGATTCTTGATCAAAGTTAATGAAATATCATAAATAAATTATCATAAAGATAAAGATTATTCTATTCACAAACTTGAAAATATTCTTTTTATTTTCATGACTATAGTGATCGTGCCAATTATTACGCATCTGGACTAATTTCACGAGATACATGTTACTTCTCACTAACAACAAGAGTCAGATAACTTTGTTCAGAAAAGTTAGGACAGATAGGAACCTGAGACTTCATGCCTCATGGTTCTCCACTCAATTCATTAACCACTAGGCCACACCCTTGAGCCCTGCATCGTATCGATAACGATTCAGGTAGCATATTAGAACAAATCCCAATCTTCAAGGTAACATTGTCTCACAGAGAAACTTGGAAAGCAATCGCAGAGCTTTTAATGCCTCAATAACACCCTGTTGAGTAAAAAATTGCATATTAAAAGGTTCATAAACCCAGATATAGCTAGAATCATTCAGCAACTACAGGATGATAGCAAGATTTCTTATGAACATATAGTAGTTCTAATAATCTCTGCAGGTTACTCTACTAGCAGCAAACTAGATATTTTATGTATATATTTTCTAAAATTTGTATAATGTTATCTACTTCTACTGGCACCAATGCTACAAGAAGCTTAAATGGTGCACTTTATCGAATACAACCAAGATTTCAAACCATGCTGAGAAGACTACTGAAAGAGAGAGTCTCATACATACACTGAATGATAATATGAATTATCTTTCTTTTCTAACAATTGCATGAAAAGAGCAGTTAACTCTTAAATGAGTTGTTCTAGTTCAGATGAATAGACAGGGCTAGAGGATCAACTTCTATCTTTATGCAGAACAATGATTGATAGGCTTAACAGAATTGGCAACACACAGCATACTACTCAAAATGAACATAAACAGATACATCAAGTTCTAGATGGAGCACAATGGAATAGAGATGCAAACTGATGAAACTATTAACATAGGCAAGAATTGCCTTTCGGTTCAGACAATATCTCAATCGAGATGGTAATATGCTTTGCTTAATAAGACAAAAGAAAAACCACCTCTTGACGCTAACAATTTGCACCTTCAACACTCCATTACTCATTCATCATAAGGCAGCAGGTAGAGTAACCATAGGAAGAACTGATGATGTCAAAAGAAAAAACCAAGTAGTGTCCTTCTGATCTTAAGGACGACATCAGTAGTATGACGAGAATTAAAGTATAGAGTGCCACCCATGTTGAGCCTAAACTTATTTGGGCTTCACTACGCCAATCAAGAAAGCTTTTTTTAAGAAAAGTATTTCCCTTTCTCCTTCAGGAAAAAACCTGACTAGACAAAGAACAAGCATAACAAATTTCCGACAAGTATCAAATTAGAACTCAAAAGTAAACCATAACAAAACAACTATGTCATCGATCAAAGGCAAGAAGTAACATCTCATCTACTTTAACCAACCAAGAGCTCGACACGGTTAACACAAATAGGAAACACAATGTTGCATAAATTGAATACAAGACGACATTAAGAGTATCAGCTCAACTTAATCAAAAACAGATCAAAAAACTCAAAAACAGACTCTCTAAATCGTCACTGTTCTTTGCCTCACTTTAGCTTTCTCAGCATCAATTATAGACTCCATTAACTTAACAGAATTCTCCAACTCCCCTTCTCTATTCACTACCACATAATCAAACTCCCCCATATGCCTCACTTCCTCTCGAGACGTGGCAATTCTCACTAGCAAAGTCTCTTTAGTCTCAGTCTTCCTATCAATCAACCTCTTAACCAATGCATCTTCACTCTCCGCCACCAAGAACACAAACACTGCAGAATTTCTCAAAATCCTCCTCAGTGTTGCTGCACCTTGTATATCAACTCTCAACACAATATCCAATCCTTTAGCCATATGATCCCTAATTTGTTGCTTTGGTATACCCTTATAATCCCCATACACCAATGCATACTCCAACAACTCATGTCTCTCAATCATTGACAAAAACTCTTCTTTACTCGTAAAGAAGTAATCTTTTCCATCAACCTCACCCGGCCTTTTCCCCCTAGTCGTTGCAGTAACAACAAAATGAATATTCTCCCTAACTTCTCTAAGCCTTTTAATCACAGCATCTTTACCAACCCCACTTGGACCACTAACCACAATAATCAAAGGATGAGGCTCCGGTGCCAATGGCTCTGAACTAAACTGCGACCCCACCGCAGCCTCAAGTGCTCGATACAATTCCGCCTTGTCAGCAGTTTCTGGGGGTGGTATAGGCACATGAGTGGGTCTTCTTCCTTCTGCCATAGCAGGAAATGATGAGACAAAACGTTTCGACACACGAATTGGCCTTTGAACCAGGTTTTTCAAGATTCTTTGCGTAGAGAGAAACTGTGGGTTAGGGTCGAAAACAGCAAAAGGGTTTGTGAGATTTCGATATAGGAGAAATGGGTTGCGGTTAGAATTCGCTAGAGAGGTGTAGAACCTGCGAAATTGCATCGAGTTTATAGGGGATGAGAGAGAAAATGCAGTGAATTTGGGCGTTACTGTAGAAATTGAGCTTGAATTTTACGTAAATGGATAAAGAATCTATCGATTCCAGTCTAGGGTTTATCCAAATTCCCAATTCCCAAATTTCAATCTTATACTGCAAGCTTTGGCTTCGTTTCGGGTCAGCCGTCGGTGCATGTGAGCTTCGCCGGTTATCTTAAGCATTTTCAGGCCACTTCTTAAATTATGTCAAAGGACAAATATACCCTTCCAATATTGCGATTTAGAATGGATATGCTCTCATTTTTTTAAAAAAGGATAAATATATCTCCGAATTATCGTGAATGATATACAGATATACCTTTCGTCATGCTTTAGAGACATTGGTGTCCCTTCTATCAAAAAATTAGAGTTACATCGCCTTCACTTTAATGGAAGATTACATAGGGACACATAATCAATCTTATTCGTTGATCCAATATTTAAGAAATGTTGGATCGATAGATAAGATAATGACACGTGCATGTCTATTAGTAAAAAAAGGTGTACATGCTTTAGTTTTTGGGTAGCGGAAAATCAATGTTCCAAAAATATAGATAATTATACAAACTTTTTAGTTTACACTCACATTTCTTTAATTCAAATTGTTAAAAGCTACATTGATTCATTTTCTACTTATGTTATTTTTATTTCATATAAAAAATTAAGTATTTATTTAATCATGGATAATTTGAAATGGAATTGCACAAGGGATCAATGTTTAGTCTATTTTAATTTATTTTTACCATAGATGAATTAACGTGACATATTTAGAAAAATGTGTTATGATAAATGGTATGGGCACATGTAATTGTTTAGATTAAAGAGATTCGAGATGGAGTTAACAATATTAGAGGTGTGAAGATAAACTTTGGAGTCTTAAAGGTTCAAGTCGAGCAGAATCAAAATAAAATATTTGAAGTGTAAATTTAGTAATTTGGCTAGGGGTGTGCATCGGTCGGTTCGGTTCGGTTTTACATATAATCGGTTCGGTTTATCGGTTTTTGGTTTTAAAATATGCTAATCCAATAACAAACCAATAAGAAATTTTTTATCGGTTTATCGGTTTTTGATATTATCGGTTCGGTTCGGTTAACCCAATAAGAAAATGTCGATCAAATAATATATAATAGTACGTATGTTATAATTACATGTTACCAACTTACCGCCAAAACATAATAGAAAACTTTGAATGTTGATCAAATTACTAACATTCACAAACTTGCAAAAGCTATCGCCTACAATTACGAACTAGAATTAAAACTAAAATAAAATATTTCAATGAGACAATCTTGAACAGTTGCTTGCTCCACCAGATAATCAACAAAGTTCTCACCAATTTCCTAACCAAAAAATCACATAGCTTGAAAAGTTAATATTGAATCTATTTATGTATTAAATTATGTATATTTAATATTGAGGAAGGGTAAAGTAGTAAATAACTATCGTCTTATTGGGTTATCGGTTTACCCAATAACCCAATAGGAAAAACCGAAACCGACCCAATAACCCAATAATTATTTTTTTTGAACCCATTAAAACCCAATAACCCAATTACCCAATAACAATAACCCAATAACATTTTATCGGTTCGGTTTATTGGTCGATTCGATTTTTGCACACCCCTAAATTTGGCACATGAAGCAAACATATAAGTGAGATTTGATACAAAAGTTATATCAATAGAGAAAAAATTAAGTATTTGGGGTTCTTATCCAAGAAAAATAAGAGTATAACGAAAATGTCATACAACTTATTGGCGGGACATAGATAAGGTGAAGGATTGCTTGCGGTCAAAGCTTTTTGTTTGACAAGGAGATACTACTCAAATTTAAAGGCAAGTTATACAGCGTTGCAATTAAAACAACTCGTTGTACAAGGCAGGATATTGATCAGTCAAAGATTTTAAAGTTTAGAAAAATTCAAGTGGCGAAAATGAGGATACTGAGATGAATGTGCGGACATAGTAGAAATAATGAGATTAGGAATGAGGATATTGAACAAAGTAGAAGTAACCTCTACATTAAACAAGGCAATGCAAATGAGATTAATATGATTTGGGCAATGTGTGAATGTCCCAAAAAGTAAGAGGTTATAGTGGAATTAATGACAAACCTAGTATGCCAAAGAAGTATTAAGAAATGTGATCAGACAAGATATGGTGTATCTTCAACTATTGGCACATGATTCCAGATAGAAGGTTATAAAGGTCACAAATAAGGGTATAATTAAGATTGATAGACAATTAAGAGTTGTCCTATTACTAACTTATTCATATAATTGACTTGGTGGTAGCATATAACACCATGTCGATTGTAATATCAGCCTAGTCACGTAATTTGGGCTTTAGGTATACGATACCACCTATTTATATGTCTAGATGATCACACAGTGTTATTATGGTTCCTTTCATATATTCTCCGCACTATTTTGTTATAAGTTGTCATGTTCCTCTCCACAATCATTTTTCTGCAATTGTTCTTTTGATTTGATTGAACCGAGGATCTTTCAGAGACAACCTCTATTCATCGAAGAGGTAGTGATAAGATCTACCTACACTTTATGCCCTCACTTTGTAAGATTTCATTGATAATGTTATTAATACTTATTATTGTATTTTTCAATTCAATTTTGAAATATTTGAACATAGTACAAATTTTCGAAATTCAACTTGAAGTTGAATTTCGAAAATTCGAAAACTCCAAAAACTATTTACCCAAATTTCACTCTCAATTATTCACAAAAATTTAAAAATAACACCAATTTATAATACCAAAAGACAACTTCAAATTTTAAATATTATTGTCAACTTAAGTTTAATAATATTTTTTTTTTAATTTCACAATTTTTACGTTCAAACACCCGCTAATTAATTAGTAATATTTTGAATTTCACCTTTTGCTATATTGCTCTCTTTTCCCGTCAATTACGTACCCTCCCACTCACTATTCACTAGAGGTTGAAAGTTGAAACTTCACCCAACACCCTCAGGCGCACGTTATCACCGACCCTGCATTCTTCCACACCTAATTTTTATAATACGCCTCTGATCACCTCGCTCCACCCCCCCACCCCCAACCTCCGCCCTTGGGTTGGTTTCGCCGACGACCGCAGAGCTTCATCGAGGTGATACGACGCCGTTCTACCGTCGTGGGACGGTATATATTTGGATATCTTCGTCGGATCCCTTTCATTTATTAAGAAAAAAATTCAAAATACCTCTCTCTGCTTCTTCTTAAAAGAAGTTCCTTTGATTTTCTCCTTAGTGATTTGATCGGAATTTAGTTAATTGAGTAGCTTGAAAGTCTTTGAATTTCCACTGATTGAAGTTTGCTACGATTTCGAATTTTGAATTGGTTACTGTATATAGTAAGTGCATATGATTCAAAGGAGCTGTTAATTGGGAAGAAATATCTAGGGTTAGGGTTTGAGTTTTAGGGTTTTATGATTGTTATGGTGATTTTACAATGGTGAGGTTATTGGGATTGACGAGAGGAGAGCCGGCCGAGTCACCTCGGGAGGTAACTCGGACAATCCCAACAAGTGAGGATATTGGAGAGAGTGGTTGGCTTATTAGATTCTTTGATTCTGCGTTCTTCTGTGAGTGGATCGCTGTCAGCTACCTTTATAAGCATGATCATCCTGGTGTTAGGGACTATTTGTGTAATAGAATGTACACACTGCCACTTTCTGGCATTGAGAGTTACTTGTTTCAGATATCGTATATGATGGTTCATAAACCGAGCCCATCGTTGGATAAGTTTGTGATTGATGTGTGTTCGAAGTCATTGCATATTGCCCTTAAAGTGCACTGGTTTTTGATGGCGGAGTTGGAGGATACAGATGATAATGAGGGGATAAGTAGGCTTCAGGAGAAGTGTCAGATTGCTGCTACTTTGATGGGTGAGTGGCCACCTTTGATAAAACCTCCAAACACTTCATCTAATTTATTGGGAAAGAATCAGATGCTTAATAAGTTATTGTCTTCAAAACAGAAGCTATTATCCTTGACATCTTCACCACCAGCTGTACAGCGGTCTCTGTCGTTTTCACCCTCAGGGAGTTCATTGCCACAGGATGATGGTCTTGGAAGTAAAATATCGTCGCCTGAGGAAAATAAGATATTTAAGAAGTTGATTCCGGGTCCAAAAGTAAGAGATGCATTGCTCTTCAGGAAATCCGTGGAGAAGGATGATGAAGAACCAGAAAAAGATAGTTTTTTGAAGAGACTTTTGAGGGATAGTAGGGATGAAGACGTGAGGAAATCAGCGGAAAAGGATGATGCAGAACCGGAGAGGGATGGTTTTTTTAAGAGGTTTTTAAGAGAGAGTCGGGATGATGATAGTAGGAAATCAGTGGACAAAGATGAAGAGGAGTCGGAAAAAGATGGATTTTTTCGCAGACTTCTTAGTAATAGTAAAGATGATTATGCTAGGAAATCTGTGGATAAGGATGCAGAGGAATCAGAGAAGGATGGTTTCTTCAGGAGGCTTTTGAGTACCAACAAGGATGATGATGAGGATGTGCACTCAAGTACAGATGGATTTTTCAAACGTATGTTTCGTGATAATAAAAATGATTTGGAGGATAAAGTAGGTTCCAAACCTGTTGAAGATGATGAAAAAGACGGTTTTTTCCGGAAGCTTTTAAAGGACAAAAAAATTGAGGAGAAGAAGGATGTAAGAGAAAGGAATGAAACACCTGAAAAATCAACAAGGAGTTCTGAAGATGATGAAAAGGAAGGGTTCTTCAAAAAGTTTTTTAAGGAAAAATTTGAGGATAAGAAAGATGGTAATGACAGGGCTGATGACGATCTTAGGAGGCATGCAAATGGTGAGGAAGAAGAGCCTTCAGAATTTCCATTGTTTCGTAGACTATTTCGAGTGCATCCAGAGGATTCAAAACTGTCAGCATCAAATGAAAGCAGTAATGGTGGCAGTTTTCTTGAGAGCAGTCCTGGAACTGAGAACTTTTTCCGCAAGCTGTTTAAGGATCGTGACCGTTCAGTTGAAGATTCAGAGCTCTTTGGTTCAAAGGGGAACAAAGAGGTATGTACACTGAAATCGCTTGCACTTTCTGTCAGTTGCTGATAACTCCCTCAGTAACTAAATCAAGGAAAGGACTAAGTCGTATATTTATAGTGCGATATGTAAATCTGTCTAGTGTCTACTCACTTGCACGGGGCTTGGCATGTCAGTTATCACCCCCCTTATGTATCCTCAAGAATAGAATTATTTCAAGTCTGGTGTATCGGTGCCCTCCTTCCTGTTTCTTGTGAATTTTATCAGTAAAGACTAAATACGTGTCTTAGATGTTCTTTGAAATACCTTTTTTTAAATGTATTTCATAGGGAAATTCTGTCCTTGATTTTGGCTCCAAGTTTTAGCGTGGTAGTGTTACAGGCTAAAGTTTCATTGGACTTGATCACCTCACTAACTTTATGGCACTTGATGTTAAACTATATAGAATTCATTCCACTGTCAACACACCAGATGGTTGGTGTTTTTAAGGATATAACAACAGACATAAGTTTTATCATAAAGGTTTTGTTTTGGATATTTTTCCAGGGTGTATGGTGTTCATTTGGATGTTTCCCTAAATTCAATTATGCTTTCTATTATTCGATTATGCTATGTTGTTGTTGTATTTTCTTTTATCCGTTCTTCAAATTTACATCTCTTTGGAGCCGAGCGTTTATCAGAAACAACCTCCCTACCCCAAGAAAGGTAGGGTTAAGGCCTACATGCATCCTACCCTTCCCAGAACCCACTTGTGGGATTATACTGGGTATGTTGAGTTCAAAAAGTGTAGTGATAATATATCATAAAAGAAGGATGAAACTAGAGAAGGATGAAGCTAATTTTACCTGTTCCCTTGAACCAGCCACACACTAATTTTCTGTCTTGAGAATCTATGCCTGGTTGTACTTTTTAAATTATTTTATCTCCTTAAAAACAAACCATAATTATTCCTTGACATGATAAATGGTGTTGCCCACCTGCAAAGTGAAGTTGTCCCTGCAGCCCTGAAGTAGAATTTTTTAGTGTTATTTACAACTTATTGGTGATATTATGCCTTGTATGCTCCTGCTATTAGTTTCAACATGTAGACCAGTACTTTGCAAACTGCAGATACCTGTTGATGTTTCTTATGATTGGAGAGATGTTCCTTGTCATAACTTGTTAGCTAAACACCATGGTTTTTTGTCTATCAAGAACCAGGGAAAGACAGAGGGAGTTAGCATGAAGAATTGCTGGTTTTCTTTAATGTCTCATGGAAGTTAATAAGAACTGTGGAGGCGGCAATTACAGTTGGAGATTTCAGAGGGTGGGTAGAAAAGGGAGTTAGTATGGAGAATTATACTGTTGTGCATCTTCTTGCAAATTTGGAATGGAAGAAATAAGAGAATGTTCCAGAATATGAGAAAGAATCTTGCTATTTCATGGATTCTTTTGGATTAATGTGAAAATACCCTAGTTTTTTAGTTGATACAGTGGCCAGGATAGTTTTGTGAGGACGGATAAGCTAGATATTTTATGACACAGACTTGTGTGATATTAATGAAATTTGATTTATCGAAAAAGTAGTTAAAAATATAGTTCCCTTTAATTATTTCAAAAAATAAAATAATATAGTTCTCTTTTCACCAATAGGAAGCATAGGAAGTCAAGTAGATGTACTGTTCATACACATTTTGCATGTTAAACCAAAATGTAAAAAAGAATTTTAGTCTATGTTTAGCTTCAATTTTGTCTTCAAATCATCTTAGGTTCCTCCCCTTCCAGCCTCCCCCATAATGGCATAACGCAACGGGACCCCTCAATGTTTATTCAGTGCACCCCTGGACTATTTATTAGTCATGAATACCCAAGAAGGCAAGAACTGTAGTTGAAAACTTTAATAGCCTTAATTGCTGGATGTTATTGTGGAAAAGAGCATGTATACACTCTGTTTTAGGCGTGTGGGAGAAGAAAAAGAAAAAAAAAATCAGCTTCCAAGTGAATTTTCATATACAAACGTTTTTTGTTCTAGTTGTGTATTTCTTCTTGCTTCCTAATGTACAATTTATGTTTTACCGCAATTGTGTATTCCTTTTTATTACTTCTTTAGATGCATTGATTATTTTTTTCTTCTTTTAAAAAACTCGGCTAAAGCTCCTCTATTTATTGCTGAATCAAAAAGTTTTTAGCCTTAATAATGGGAGTTGTAGCCATGTTAATTACAAAGTTGGCCCAAATTAGATGATTCCAAATATGAATGAGTTAAAAAAGGTAATAATATATTTTGCTGAAAAGTTCCATGTGGCACCCGTGACTCTCACTAACCACAGGTGAGATTGGTTAGGGAGGTTGAGGCTATCAACTAGCCCCAGTTAGGAGGGTAATTTGGACAAAAAATGGTTCAGGTGTGCACTGAGTAAATGGTGTCAAGTACAGGGGTGTCCAGAGGTATTATGCACCCACACAATCTATTGCTTTCTGTAATCATCTTCCTTGCTTTTCCATGCAAAAGAAATATCGTTGAGTGTAACAGATATTGCCTACTTAACAGTTAACACCAAAAATGTATTAAAACAAGCTTTACAACTGCTAACAGAAGATGACGGCAAAAACTGGTGATTGTGTCTTCAATATCCATTTCACATGTATAACACCTGTTGCAATTCACTCATGACCTTACTGTGTTGCTGCTACCAGATATAGACATTCCATTTTAGTTTTTCTTTCATGACCGTAACACATCAATGATAGCTAAATTATCACTACTATTAAGCTTTGTAGAAAGTCATTTGGATGCAATGGTCCCTTTAGTTGCAATAATCTACAGTGCTTTGAGTTGTAATGACATGACGGAAATGTGATGCAGTGTTTGTTAGATTATGGATGCACTCATATTTCATGTGAGGCTCTTTACACCAGCTTGATATATTTAGTATGATGGTACCTTATCATAAAAAAAGACATACAGTATGCTGGTAATTGTAACTTAATTCTCAAGTAATGTTTTTTTTTATTTCAAAAAAAATAAATTCTCAAGTAATGTTTATTCCGCAGAAACGTCCTGGCTCCCCAAAGCAGAATGAGAAGTTAAATGCAAAACCTCCACTTCCAGATAACGGGTTGTCACAATTTCGGAAAGGGGCCTATCACCAATCACTTGATTTTGTGCAGTCACTGAGCGATACTTCTTATGGACTAGTAGATGTGTTTCCGGTCGAAGATCGAAAAAGTGCTCTTTGTGAGGTGGCTCTACTTGTAACTTGTTATATTTCACATTTCCTTTGGTATACCTTTGTTAACACTTCCTCTCACTGACATTCACTTTTCTGCTTATAGTCATTAGTGGAGATCAATGCACATCTAGCGGATGCTCAAAACAGTGGAGGTATAAGTGTACTAAGAAATTAATGCATGAGTCAACTGTTTGCATTTCCTTATAGATTACAATACAAATGTTTTAGTGTTGATTTCTTCTATCTATTATCTCAGTTGCCTTTTTGGTTTTGAGAGGTTTTTGAGATGGATATCCACTTTAAGGCATAAAAAATTGGAGGAATACTTCCTGCAGATGTAATTATTTTATCGTGTATTGGAAGAGCAGTCGGTTTCAACATGATTGTTTAATGCAACTGTTGTGATTTGTCGTCTTGTGTTTTCCATGCCATTATCTTGCTTCATTCCTCTGTTATGTGTTGAGAATGGTTAGTGTGTCCATAAGGTGCATTTCCTTATTGCACAATCATTTCTGTTTGGTCTAAAGAGAGGTTTGAGAGATTAAATGTCGTTGCAAGGTGATCTGCTACCAGAGTGAAGTATTTATCTTGTTAACAAGTCTCTTCTTTGGCATCACAAATGCTTCAAGGAACTTAGTTTGAAATAAGAAAATTAACTTTCATGGATAACTTTCATAATTTCTCAGTTTCTTTTTCTTTTTTAATCTCTTTTTATTTTCTATTTAACTTTTTCACCTTGAATTAATTCCTAATTTTTGGGGAAACAAGAGATGTCTTTTTGTTCATTGGTGCATCCTACTTTCCTCTCCTGCAAAGGCAGGTAGGCGGTTCTCTGAACAGTAGTACCGCTCCACTCAAGTGATGATTAAGTCGTAAGAGGGGGACTACATGTTCCTTTCGTAAAAATTATTGAACTCACCCCTGTCCTCTCCTTTTCCTATTCTCCCTTTGTTAAATGTGAAGCATCCATTGGTATGTAAAATGATTATTTGGTGCAAAGCTGTTATTTGGCTACAGTTGCTTCTGTTGGTGTAAATCAATTAGACCAACTTTTTTATTCACTGAAGAACTTTCCTATTAGAGGATCTTGTTTCCTGTCATCTCTGCTTTCTTTCTAGTGTTCTACCAGAAAATGCATCCATTGTCCGGAACATCGTTCTTCCCTTAATGGTTCACCCCTTTGAATTGTGTGGTGGTCAATGAAATGTAGGTTAAATGGTTCTAAAAAAAAAAGTTTGGTACACATGCTCAAATTCTCAAAACATGAGCTATAGGGCTGTTAGTTCAGATGAGGTCACCTTTTAGCAATAAAAAATTTAAAATTTGTTTTTAAAAAGGCTGATTTGATACGGAAAAAAAAGCATTGAGGTTAGGATATAGTGGGTGCGAGGAGGGGTAGAAGTAGAGTAGGCCGAGAAAGTACTGCAGAGAGGTTATTAGACATGACTTGACGCAACTGCAACTTACTGAGGATATGACCTTAGATAGGAGGGTGTGGAGGTTGCAGAGTAGGGTAGAAGGTTAGTGGGTAGTAGAGTGTTCTCTTGCTTCCTGAAGGGTTTAGGCTTAGTGGTGTTTGTCATAGTATTAACCTTCTTTTTGAAAATGTAAAGATTAGTATTAACTTTATTCTTGTAGAGTCGTGTTTTTGCGTTCTACCACCATCTGTTTTTATGGTGTTTCATTTATTGCACTATTGTGTTGTTGTTACTGTTTCCGTATTAGTTGCTATATTTTCTTCAGTCATTTTCCCTTTTTATACATACTTTGATTTGTTGTACTTGAGTCGATGGTCTTCCAGAAACAATCTCTCTATCTTCACGAGGTAGTGGTAAGGTCTGCGTACACTCTACCCTCCCCAGGCCCCACTTGTGGGATTTCACGGGGTATGTAGTTGTTGTTGTTGTTGATTTGATTAACTTTCTGTTGAGCTTCAGATTGATATATATGTCTTCTTGATATAAACATTATAGATTTAGAAACTATAGAGAACTTTATTTTTGACCACCAATCCTTTATTCTAAAAATAATTAGCTCATGCGGTCAACGCACGTGGAGGGAACTTGTCTATAGACTTACATACACAGCCTCTTGGAACTCATTCAAAGTTAGCGAAGAATAGAACACATTGGAAGTGAAAGATCTGTATAGTCAATTTGTTTGGATTAGGACTTAAACCTTTTGAGCCACTTACGTTAGGTTTATTATTTGCCCAGAATTTTTTTTTGAGAATTCTACGTCAACTGAAAATGTAAAAAAAGTTACTAGTTTCTGAGAGACCTAATATATACTATTGAGTGTCACAATGAAGATTGTCGAAATGGAGTGGTATGGATATTGAGAATTCATATAGCCTAAGTTAACCCTAGCTAGTTTAGATTATTGAGGAATCGTTGTTGTTGTATGAGGTCAAAGTAGTTTTATTTACCTTGTGTATTGCTTGTTGGTAAAAAAAAGCGGGAAATCAGGAGTATTAGTCTGAATATTTGAAGATAGAATGTCTTACCATTTAAGTTGGTCGCGTGAATTCAGGCAGATTGAGTGTTAAGGCTGATCAAGTATAATGAAATGGTGTATCTACCTGTAAAAGCAGGTAAAAAATCAGGTTCTGAAGACATAAGACAGATAGGCAAAATCTTCGTTTTGGCAGCGAGTCTCGTGGATTAAGATTGTACAATATAATTGTGGGCTATGACAGTTTTCCTACTTTTATATTTCAGTTCATGTGGATGCAAATTTGGCCAAAATATATCCCTTTGCAACTCTCAGATCAATCAAGATATATCTCCTTTGCAGCTTTAGGTTCAATTCTGTTGTCTTAATTTCTTGGATGTGCTACAGGAGTGTGCTTTCCGATGGGAAAGGGGATGTATCGTGTTCTTCATATTCCTGAAGATGAAGCGGTTCTCTTGAATTCAAGAGAAAAGGCTCCTTATTTGATATGTGTTGAAGTTTTAAAATGTGAAAGCCCCAAGTAAGTTGATAACGTTTATGAACCAAAGATAGACTTACTTTTAACAGGCTTGATTCTGTTTACACTGCCTCATTTTTGTTCTTTCCTTTTCATTTTCATGCAAATGACAGTTCAAAAGACACATTAAACTCTCAAAAGCTATCTAAGGGAGGGATCCCTCTGGCAAATGGAGATGTTCTATTGCCAAAGCCTCCTCCTTGGGCTTATCCTCTTTGGACAGGACAGGACAATCACAATGACAGAATGTCAAGGTCTGCATCTCAGGCCATAGACCAAGCAATGGCTCAATTATGGGATACTAAAGTGAAATTTGTGCGAGTGAATTTTTCGGTAGAGATGCAATCAGAGTCTGCAATAGATCATTGCAGCCTTGGTTCTGCTTCAGAAAGTTATAGTAAATGCAGAGAGGTCCCATCTCTTCCATTGAAGTCTGATGCTATTGATTCAGAATGGGTACGCGTTGTCTTGACTGTAGATCCTGGTGTTAGGATGGAGGATATAGTGGACCAGGAACCACCAAGAAAGAAAGAGCATCGAAGGGTTCCCAGTACAGTAGCCATCGAGGAAGTTAAGGTAACCTTCATCTCTGCTGCATACGTGAACATTCTTTTACACTCCTTGCGTGAAGTTTCTGTATACTTATTGTATCTTCATGAGATGCAGTACTGCCTTTTGGATAAGATCAAGTGTATTATCTGATCTTCGTGAATTACGTGAATGTCTTTCTTTAATCGTCTTTTCATCAATTCTTATGGTCTAGCATCTATATGACCAATTGTCCTTCATATTTATGCTTCAAGACATCAAAGATGTATGTCTAAGTCACCGGGACATTTATTTGTTATATCTGGATATGCTGCTGTTTTGAACTATTAGGAGGGGATCAGGTGAACATCCAGTTATCCACCCCCATCAGTTTTTGTAGTAGGATCACACTGCTAAGCAGTTGCATTTTCTTAGAAATCTAAGGTTAGTGGAGAAAGATAATGGATAATATGGTGCTTGTTGGGAGCCATTAGGTAAGGATAAACCACGCCCCCAAAATCACAGAGCTTGAAGTTCTGATCCATCGTTGCAAATTTTTGTTAGTTTTAACTGCTCTGGTGAGAACTGAAACTGGATTTTTTATGAAATTGAGGAGCTTTTTATGTTGAATTTATTAGTTCAACATTATCTTCTTCTATGCTGTTTTCTAGTGGAGATATTAATGTCACTGAGTGCTGGATGAGCGGATTTTAGGTGTTGATTCGCTGTTATTCTTTGTCAAACAAAAGATAGGTCATAATCTTATGTCATGTTAAGCATCTTGTTGCTCGTTGAGTTTGAGATCTCATGTGATGTCTACTAACTCCCTCGCGGGATTTTCTTTGATTACCGTTGTTTGTTTGATATTTTCATCTTTTGGGAGAATTGGTGCTCTATAAATATCACCATCCGTGATAATTTTGTTCATGAGTCCTACTTGTTCCTTTGATACTTCTCCATACATGAAGAAATCACAAACATGGTTCTCTTTACAGTTAGCTGCATTAAAAGGAGAAGCACCTCCTGGACTACCTTTGAAAGGTGCTGGTCAGGATTCATCTGATGCACAACCTAAGGTAGAGACGTTGTCAGATGTTGTTCCTCATCTTAATAGAACCTATAATTACACATGCATGATAATCTCATTGAAAACAGGTCACAAATGGTGGTCTTCCCAATGTTAGTGATGCACTTTCTGGAGAACTCTGGGAAGTCAAGAAGGAAAGAATACGCAAATGCTCTGGTTATGGGAAATTGCCTGGGTGGGACTTGAGATCTGTGAGTCCCACCATCTAATTTTTGTTGTTGTCTCCTTGATATTTTCTTCGTAATTTTTGATAAGTTAGTATGACGTCTGCTTGCCTTATATATAAAGAGAGGTTGATCCTTGGTCAAATTGCTAGTTTCTCTACTTGATGCTCGTAATTGGCTGCCAATGATTAGGACATGCAGACATACACATATAAATCTACTTATGATATATATACTTATTCCCTGTTAAAAGAATAGACATAATATAAACATAATGGGTTTCAGCTCCTTCTAGCGATCTTTTCATTGGTAATGTAACTCATTGATATTCAGCTAAACGTATTATATAATTTGAAATAGCTAGGTTGCACCAAAAACAGTGAAGATGTTTATCTATGCTTAATGCTAATTACAGATTCCATTTGCCTCGAAAAATCGTGTTCCTTTCCTTCCAAACTGTCCACCTATTACTGACCATCCAAGTTTTCCCGTCTTTCGCAATCCTTTCAAGTGCTAGTAATTGCTCCTTTGTTGTCTTTGCCATTGTCCAAGCAACACCCAGAATGTTAAAAAAGAAGATCCAGACCTGGAAGGTGAAAGAGCAATGAAGGAAAAAAAATGCTTGCCATCCTCACTTTGTTTGACAAAGGCAGCATCTACTGCAGATGTTTATTCCCATTTTTTCTGTAGATTCTTGTGCGTAAGGTTGGCTTCCTTGGCTACCAACCAGGCACATCAGTCAGCTCCCAGTGCTGATCTGTTTCTCTTGATGCAGTTCCAAGGCCAGTTATCAGCAACAGTGGGCTTTGGCTGCTGGTAGCAAGATTTGACAGTAAACATTCCTTTGATAGTGGATTTCCACTGTATAGTATCTGTCCACAAACTGAGAGGGATCTTATGACATTCTGAGAAGCGATGGACATCAGGACATAAGCTGTCCATTTCGCAGTCATTGGTATTCTGCCTAGATTTGATGTTTCAGCCTTGTTCAATCCAGTAATCTAACTAGAGAGCTTCAGAATTTCGTGCCACAGTGTAAAGATGGTATTATTCCTTTAGGGGCTACTGGTCAAGCCAGAATCTGCGTTTTCCTGCCATCTCCAAATACTATTGAGGTCTTGGATTGGAAGGAGTCCCAGTGTGCTCTTATGTCTCCAGATGCCACATGTATTGTGGTTGCTCCTTAATTGAAGAGTTGCGCAATATTTGGTTACAATAACCTACCTCCATAAAGCTCCATCCTCATTGTTAAATCTCCAATGCCATTTATGCTGCAAACTGGTACTTTGAGCTCTCAAGTCTTTGTTACCCAGACTTCCTGTTCTCTATTCAGTTGAGACGGTTCCTGTTCTACCAAATTAAATGTCTTGTTTTCCCTCTTGCCTTGTCATAGGAATCTCTTTGCTATTATCCAACCTTTTTGCCACCTGAGTCGGCAGAGGAACAAAGACATAATATCAAAGAAGTCCAGTAAGATCTTAGCCTTGCTAAATCATAAAACCTGAAGCATGTTTCCAAGTCCAAAAATACTTGTGCTCCATCTTTATATAATACCTTCAAGTCAGGTTGAATACACATTTGGATATTCACTCAGGTGTTAGGGAGAGAACCCACATAATTAGGCTGAGTATTCTTGTCAAACTCCCATCAGAACCTTAAAATTTTCAAGCATTTCTCCCACAATTTTTTTTTTCCTTGTGCCTTTCTTATCTTTGTTATTTATTCATTCCTTTTGTCACCAGAAAAACAGGGATGAAGTGAGACAAATTTAAGTTGATAATTGATTGTTTAAAGAATTTTGTGAGTCCACAAAGTTTTCTCCATTATCTTTGCTGCTTCCTTTTATTCTGTACTGTCGGGGATGTACAATTGTTTCTCAATATCATATTATGTTTTCTTTAAATAGCAGCTAACATGCTTAATTTCTGTCGTTCATATAGTTCATCGTGAAGAGTGGTGATGATTGCAGACAAGAGCATCTTGCTGTACAACTTATCTCCCACTTCTACGGTAAGTATCTTGGATTCAAAGATCTTCTATTTTTATGACTTGTGTAATTATTGGCATTCTTTATAGGTTATGTTTTTTGCTATTCTATTTTGCGGTACCTTTTTGTTTTTAGATTGCTTTGGCTTTTTTGCTTCATTTTTTTTCTCAACGAACCGAATGCAACTTTTGGATGAGGGGATATGTAAGGAGGATCTGATATTATATGGTGGGGGGTAGGGGTAGGGGAGGGATGGGGGT